>NW_027185847.1:0-11807 GCF_028583685.1 Petaurus breviceps papuanus | reverse complement strand
AAAAAAAAAAAAAAAGGGCAACTGCCACCAACTGCCAACCGCAGGACCGTTAGCTCGGCTTTTTTTTTTTTTTCTCTTGCTCTGCTATGTCAGCACGTCCATGGGGCATGGGAGATCTTTAAATCCCATAACCCTTACATTCGGCCCCAAGATCTTTCATGTCCCTTACTTGGCAAAAATACAGTAGGAATAACTGGTGTCAACAAAATTTCACAACAATATAACAAGAATAGCACACAATAAACACAAAAAACCATATTTTAGGGTGGGGCTTGAGCACAAGCTCCCCATCATTCCCCCCACCCTGAACAAATGGGGCCCCAAAATCTTGTGGTAAGGGGTGAAGATCTCTTCTTCTATGGCTACTTGCTGCTGAAATCGGATGTAGAGCTGTCCCTGTCCTTAGGGGTCCCATTTGAGAGGTCAGTTCTTAATATGCTTGATGCCAGGTCCAAGGGTGACACATCACAGTTGCAGACAGGGGGTGACATCCAGCTTAAGCTATCAGGCATCTACAGATGGAGGGTACCAAGCCTGTGGAAACAAATCTAACAAACAAGGTGAACAAACAAAAAATCAAGAACAATAACCAGACTATTGTAGCCTCACTCACGGTAGAATAAATGATTTAAGGGTACAATTTTGTAATCATCTTCTCCAGAATAAACAATAGTTACAGTGTTATCCTTCCCATATGCTATAATCTCTGCAGCCTTTGGAACATCATCTGGCTTCCGTTTTACCCATACTTTAGCTCCTGATTTTATTCTATCAGTAGAACCAAATCCTTCAGTTCCTGTGACAGTTATTTTGGAAGGAGGGTCAGTTTTTACAAGTGGCATTGTTTTACAAGGAACGATAATCACTTGAACTATCCTATCATTCTTGTGAATCTGTATGGGCCCTTCACCTAAATTCTGGAATGTTACAACAATTTCTCCTTGATAATTAGAATCTATTACTCCAGCCAATACATGTATTCCTTGAGCTGCTAATCCTGATTTGGGTAAAATCTGTCCAAAGTGATTTTTAGGGATTCTTATGCATATCCCAGTGGAAATTTTTCTTACTTCTTTCCTGTCCAACCAAAAGTCCTCTAAACAATTTAAATCATACCCCACCGAACCAGGTGGTCCTGGGTATGGTGCTGGGACATCTGGCCTCAAGGTCCAATACTCAATATTTGGGATCTTGTGTGTTTGTTGTTTTCTAATTTGCAGATTGGGGGTCATCATTCTGGCTAGAGGTGTACTTCCTCCCAATGGTCTATTATTCAAATTACGCAAAGCCATGAACAAATTATCCTTCCAATGTTGATATGAATTATTGGAACTTAACTTCCTCAACTGTTCTTTCAGTAATCCATTCATTCTTTCAATTAACCCAGATGCTTCTGGATAATATGGAATATGATATATCCATTCTATATTGTTTAGTATACAATACTTCTTCATTTCATTGCCTTTGAAATGTGACCCATTGTCACTTTGAATCTGCATTGGGGTTCCATAATATAGACTTAGGAGATCTAGGGTTTTACAAGTGTTTTTCTGGGTTGCATTCTTATAAGGACAAGCTACTAGTACACCTGAATAGGTATCAACACAAGTACATATAAATCTGCATCCTTTATCCAGTGGTAGTGGACCAATATAATCTGTTTGCCAGATTTGGGCTGGGACTTTTCCTCTTGCTATCTCTCCAGTTACGACCCGAGGAACAGTTCGCTCCTTTTCCAATTGACATATATGACATTCTTCTGCTATCTGTTTTAACAGTGAATGAGAGATACTAATACCTCGATCTTGTGCCCACTGGTGTGTGGCCTGGACCCCCAAATGGCCTGCCGTTTGGTGGACCCATTTTGCTAATACCGGATCATCAGTTGTTGTCAAAGTAGGGACAATATGTTCAGTAGCAATCTTTGCCAGTCAATCAGCATGAGCATTGTACTCACGTTCTGGTGTGGTGGGGGCCACGTGAGCATCTACATGAAAAACTGACAAGTCAGTGACCAAAGACATGTTCCAGATATCTTCCCATAATTCTTTGCCCCAGACTTGTTTACCATGAATTTCCCAATTTTCATTTTTCCACATGGGCATCCATGTAGCTAACCCATTAGCTACCGCCCATGAATCAGTGAATATATGACACTGTCCTCCTTGTTCTATTTTGATGGCTTGATATACTGCCATAAGTTCAGCATATTGGCTACTTGCACCTATCCCAGTACTTTCCAAAGTCCTTCTAGTACATGGGTTATAGGCCACTGCTTTCCAATGTCTTTTTTGCCCCAAATATTTTGCTGTCCCATCAGTAAACCATGCATGTCTCTTTTGTTCCTCAGTTAATACATCATATCCCTCATTCCATTTTACAGTGGACTGTACCAACTGTTGCTTTGGCTCAGGGGGTGTGTCATTCCTCTCAATTTCTATGTTTGCTATAGATTCATGCAGAGCAGAGACTCCGCTTTTGCCTGTTTTCGCTCTACTTTGAATATACCACTTCCATTTGATTATACTAGCCTCTTGGGCATGTCCAATTCTGTGAGAAGCTGGGGTACTCATTACCCAGGTCATAATTGGGATTCCAGGTCTTAATATCACTTCATGGCCCACAGTCAGTTGTTCAGTCTCCACCAAAGCCCAATATGCAGCTAACAACTGCTTTTCAAAAGGTGTGTACTGGACTCCAGATGAAGGGAGTTTCCTACACCAAAATCCCAAAGGTACATTTCGGCTTTGTTGTTTTTGCCATAAGCTCCAGTTTGCATAATCATCTTGTACAGTCACTTGCAATTCCACTGGACCATTTTGCATGGGCCACAAATCTAGGGCCAATTGTATGGCAGCCTTGGCTTCTTCAAAAGCTTTTCTCTGCTCAAGTCCCCAATCGAATTCATATTTCTTCCGTGTGACTCTATATAAAGGTTTTAAAATCTGTCCCAAATGTGGAATGTGGTGCCTCCAGTATCCAAACGATCCTATGAACTTTTGGGCCTCCTTCTTATTGGTAGGGGTAGGAAAATCCTGAATCTTTTGTCGGGCTTGAGGAAGAATCTCCCTTAGCCCCTTGTTCCATTGTATACCCCAAAACTTCACATTCTGAGCTGGTCCTTGAACCTTTGCAGGGTTAATTTCCCACCCTTTACTTTTCATATGCTCAATTAGAAGGGTCAAACTCCTTTCCACTACTTTCGCATCTTTTCCCTGTATCATGATATCATCAATGTAGTGGGTAAGCTGTACACCAGGTAGCTTTAATTCATCCAACTGTTCAGCCACAATCCTGTGACAAATAGTGGGGCTATGTATGTACCCTTGTGGCAAGCGAGTAAAAGTATATTGTCTACCCTGCCAAGTGAAAGCGAAGTGGTCCCATTGTTTAGAGTCTATTGGGATGGTGAAGAAGGCATTTGCCAAGTCAATAACTGCATACCAAGTCCCATCATATTTCTGGATCCTCTCTATTAAGGTGATGGTATCTGGAACAGCAGCATACAAAGAAGGAGTCACCTTATTCAACTGTCTATAATCCACAGTCATTCTCCACGTCCCATCTGATTTTCTTACTGGCCAGACAGGATTATTCCATCTTGTGGTTGTAGGGACTAACACTCCTGCTTCAACATATTCCTTTATAGTAGTGGCAATTTCATCTTGCCCACCTGGCACACGATACTGTTTTAAAGTAATTACTTCAGAAGGTTCAGGTAAAGTGATTGGGTCCATTTTTAGTTTTCCTACTAAAACTGTATTAATTCCTATCTTCCTCACAGCAAATTGGTATCTTCCTTCAGGTAAATTCAGAGTCATGCCTCTCAATACATCTATTCCAATGATGTATTCAGGAATGGGTACAACAACCACAGTATATTCCTTCTTAGGTAACTGCCCAATTTTCATTGTTATTTTAACCTGTCTGGCTGATATTTCAGTGCCTCCTAGACCTGTGATGGTAATAGGAGTTCCATGTTTAAACTTATCAGGGTTTCCATAGATGAGTGTGGCCTCAGCCCCAGTATCAATCAGTGCCCTAGTCACAGTAGTTGATCCATTCTTCCAATATATTGTTAAACCAATATGGGGTCTGCAATCTCTTCTGCATATTTCTTTTATCTGGGCTGGGGCTTGGCCTATCTCCTATTCCCCCTGAAGGTGGGGCAAACTTGGATACAAAGATTCAGATTCAGAAATACCTGCGGGGGTGGTTCCTGCTTCCCTGTTCATTCTAATGCTAAGTACCTTTTCTTGGTACAGCTTATGCAGCTCTTCAGTTGGAATACCATCTATTCTTCTAAAGTCCACCCCAGCTCTTAATAGAGCAGTGAACAGTTCCCTTCTTGTGGGTCTATTTTGTCTCTGAATCCTCTGGCTGTTTACTCTTCTCTCTCGAGGCAATTTGTCTTTTTCCCATTCCCCTAAATCGCTTAATTGTGAAATCTTATCCAGCACCTCTGAAAGAGGGTGCCCTATTTCTCCAATTAAAAGAGTCAGAATTAGGTGCTTATATGCAGGAGGAGCCGTCTTCACTATGATATTTCTATGAGGAACTCCTAGGGGGGTATCATAATATGCATTTGCATCTCCAATCAGGATAGCAGTTTTCATTACCTCCTCCTTTAGTTTTCTCATACAGTCTCTAAGTGAGTACCAGGGTCTGTCTCCCCTAGGCCACATAGATTCAGTTGGATATTGCTTTTTGCAACCTTCTGCAGCTAAAGCTAGAAGATTAGTTTTGTTATTTCCTCCTTGCATATGGTGATCCCTAAAAGCCTGGTGTACAAAAGGATTCTGACTGATACTTATGAATTTTAAACAGTCCTCATTGTCCAGTGTTATTCCTCCTGCGCCTTCATCAGTGATTCTTACTATCCAAGACACTAAAGACTCCCCCATTCTTTGGGTAAATCTACTCAATATATCAGTGATCTCCTGTTGAGTGAAATCCTCAATTATCTCCCTGGACTCTGTTTTGCCTCGGTGGTTCTCCTGCCTTCTTCTTCGTATGGGGAGAGCTTCTACATTAGGAGACTCCTCATCTAACCTTGTTCCATTCTCCTCACACACATTCTCCTGGAAGCTGTCAGGGCAACTCTGCCCAGCCTGTACAAAAGCTGCATGCACATTCCTTCTGCTAGTTTTTTGCTTCCTTTTAGCTACATGAACAGTAGCTTGCTCCTGGACCACATGAGTTCCTCCAGTTTGCTCTTCTGAGTACTGTGACACAGAAGAATCCTCAGGCAAACCAGCTGACTCCCTAGCCATCCTAGCTCTTTCCTTCAGCAGCTTATCCCTACTTTTACACATAAGGCGATAACTTGTTAGCAGCACCCAGCCTCTCCTGCACACTCCTGCCAGTTCTTTGCCTGGTTCTATGGGTATTGCTTTCAAACATCTTTCCAAATCTCCAGGTTCTCCCTCTTTTAGCCTTGGTTCCCAGTTTTCACAGGGCCCTGTGCTTTTAGCCCATTCTCTGGCTAGAGAGGAATAAGGCAAATCCTCCCATCCTGGAATAGCCATTTCTCCCTCTAAAGCCCCACTGCTTCCAAATAGAGGCCTGACATTTTGTGATCCCATCCTCGTTGCCAAATGTATCAGCAATGCCATATTCACAATGCCTATAGAGATTACAAATATGCTGATATAATTATCCATCACAAAATACGTCAGGTTTGCCATTTGGGGAAATAAACTAGAAAATTTATTAAGATACCAAAAGACTGAGTCCCAAAACCAGAAAGTGAAAGCCATCAGAGTTGTTATGACATTGGCACAGGTAGATAAAGTAGAAAGCACCCACATTTTCAAGCCTTTAAAACAGAACAGGCTACCTCAGGCAAAGGTCCTCCTCTTCCCACTCACAGCAACCACCCAGTGTCCTGGAAGAGCGCTCCCAGCAGCTCTGGCCTCTGGCAGTCCTCAGCAGGAGTCCTAACTCAAAAAAAAAAAAAAAAGGGCAACTGCCACCAACTGCCAACCGCAGGACCGTTAGCTCGGCTTTTTTTTTTTTTTCTCTTGCTCTGCTATGTCAGCACGTCCATGGGGCATGGGAGATCTTTAAATCCCATAACCCTTACATTCGGCCCCAAGATCTTTCATGTCCCTTACTTGGCAAAAATACAGTAGGAATAACTGGTGTCAACAAAATTTCACAACAATATAACAAGAATAGCACACAATAAACACAAAAAACCATATTTTAGGGTGGGGCTTGAGCACAAGCTCCCCATCATTCCCCCCACCCTGAACAAATGGGGCCCCAAAATCTTGTGGTAAGGGGTGAAGATCTCTTCTTCTATGGCTACTTGCTGCTGAAATCGGATGTAGAGCTGTCCCTGTCCTTAGGGGTCCCATTTGAGAGGTCAGTTCTTAATATGCTTGATGCCAGGTCCAAGGGTGACACATCACAGTTGCAGACAGGGGGTGACATCCAGCTTAAGCTATCAGGCATCTACAGATGGAGGGTACCAAGCCTGTGGAAACAAATCTAACAAACAAGGTGAACAAACAAAAAATCAAGAACAATAACCAGACTATTGTAGCCTCACTCACGGTAGAATAAATGATTTAAGGGTACAATTTTGTAATCATCTTCTCCAGAATAAACAATAGTTACAGTGTTATCCTTCCCATATGCTATAATCTCTGCAGCCTTTGGAACATCATCTGGCTTCCGTTTTACCCATACTTTAGCTCCTGATTTTATTCTATCAGTAGAACCAAATCCTTCAGTTCCTGTGACAGTTATTTTGGAAGGAGGGTCAGTTTTTACAAGTGGCATTGTTTTACAAGGAACGATAATCACTTGAACTATCCTATCATTCTTGTGAATCTGTATGGGCCCTTCACCTAAATTCTGGAATGTTACAACAATTTCTCCTTGATAATTAGAATCTATTACTCCAGCCAATACATGTATTCCTTGAGCTGCTAATCCTGATTTGGGTAAAATCTGTCCAAAGTGATTTTTAGGGATTCTTATGCATATCCCAGTGGAAATTTTTCTTACTTCTTTCCTGTCCAACCAAAAGTCCTCTAAACAATTTAAATCATACCCCACCGAACCAGGTGGTCCTGGGTATGGTGCTGGGACATCTGGCCTCAAGGTCCAATACTCAATATTTGGGATCTTGTGTGTTTGTTGTTTTCTAATTTGCAGATTGGGGGTCATCATTCTGGCTAGAGGTGTACTTCCTCCCAATGGTCTATTATTCAAATTACGCAAAGCCATGAACAAATTATCCTTCCAATGTTGATATGAATTATTGGAACTTAACTTCCTCAACTGTTCTTTCAGTAATCCATTCATTCTTTCAATTAACCCAGATGCTTCTGGATAATATGGAATATGATATATCCATTCTATATTGTTTAGTATACAATACTTCTTCATTTCATTGCCTTTGAAATGTGACCCATTGTCACTTTGAATCTGCATTGGGGTTCCATAATATAGACTTAGGAGATCTAGGGTTTTACAAGTGTTTTTCTGGGTTGCATTCTTATAAGGACAAGCTACTAGTACACCTGAATAGGTATCAACACAAGTACATATAAATCTGCATCCTTTATCCAGTGGTAGTGGACCAATATAATCTGTTTGCCAGATTTGGGCTGGGACTTTTCCTCTTGCTATCTCTCCAGTTACGACCCGAGGAACAGTTCGCTCCTTTTCCAATTGACATATATGACATTCTTCTGCTATCTGTTTTAACAGTGAATGAGAGATACTAATACCTCGATCTTGTGCCCACTGGTGTGTGGCCTGGACCCCCAAATGGCCTGCCGTTTGGTGGACCCATTTTGCTAATACCGGATCATCAGTTGTTGTCAAAGTAGGGACAATATGTTCAGTAGCAATCTTTGCCAGTCAATCAGCATGAGCATTGTACTCACGTTCTGGTGTGGTGGGGGCCACGTGAGCATCTACATGAAAAACTGACAAGTCAGTGACCAAAGACATGTTCCAGATATCTTCCCATAATTCTTTGCCCCAGACTTGTTTACCATGAATTTCCCAATTTTCATTTTTCCACATGGGCATCCATGTAGCTAACCCATTAGCTACCGCCCATGAATCAGTGAATATATGACACTGTCCTCCTTGTTCTATTTTGATGGCTTGATATACTGCCATAAGTTCAGCATATTGGCTACTTGCACCTATCCCAGTACTTTCCAAAGTCCTTCTAGTACATGGGTTATAGGCCACTGCTTTCCAATGTCTTTTTTGCCCCAAATATTTTGCTGTCCCATCAGTAAACCATGCATGTCTCTTTTGTTCCTCAGTTAATACATCATATCCCTCATTCCATTTTACAGTGGACTGTACCAACTGTTGCTTTGGCTCAGGGGGTGTGTCATTCCTCTCAATTTCTATGTTTGCTATAGATTCATGCAGAGCAGAGACTCCGCTTTTGCCTGTTTTCGCTCTACTTTGAATATACCACTTCCATTTGATTATACTAGCCTCTTGGGCATGTCCAATTCTGTGAGAAGCTGGGGTACTCATTACCCAGGTCATAATTGGGATTCCAGGTCTTAATATCACTTCATGGCCCACAGTCAGTTGTTCAGTCTCCACCAAAGCCCAATATGCAGCTAACAACTGCTTTTCAAAAGGTGTGTACTGGACTCCAGATGAAGGGAGTTTCCTACACCAAAATCCCAAAGGTACATTTCGGCTTTGTTGTTTTTGCCATAAGCTCCAGTTTGCATAATCATCTTGTACAGTCACTTGCAATTCCACTGGACCATTTTGCATGGGCCACAAATCTAGGGCCAATTGTATGGCAGCCTTGGCTTCTTCAAAAGCTTTTCTCTGCTCAAGTCCCCAATCGAATTCATATTTCTTCCGTGTGACTCTATATAAAGGTTTTAAAATCTGTCCCAAATGTGGAATGTGGTGCCTCCAGTATCCAAACGATCCTATGAACTTTTGGGCCTCCTTCTTATTGGTAGGGGTAGGAAAATCCTGAATCTTTTGTCGGGCTTGAGGAAGAATCTCCCTTAGCCCCTTGTTCCATTGTATACCCCAAAACTTCACATTCTGAGCTGGTCCTTGAACCTTTGCAGGGTTAATTTCCCACCCTTTACTTTTCATATGCTCAATTAGAAGGGTCAAACTCCTTTCCACTACTTTCGCATCTTTTCCCTGTATCATGATATCATCAATGTAGTGGGTAAGCTGTACACCAGGTAGCTTTAATTCATCCAACTGTTCAGCCACAATCCTGTGACAAATAGTGGGGCTATGTATGTACCCTTGTGGCAAGCGAGTAAAAGTATATTGTCTACCCTGCCAAGTGAAAGCGAAGTGGTCCCATTGTTTAGAGTCTATTGGGATGGTGAAGAAGGCATTTGCCAAGTCAATAACTGCATACCAAGTCCCATCATATTTCTGGATCCTCTCTATTAAGGTGATGGTATCTGGAACAGCAGCATACAAAGAAGGAGTCACCTTATTCAACTGTCTATAATCCACAGTCATTCTCCACGTCCCATCTGATTTTCTTACTGGCCAGACAGGATTATTCCATCTTGTGGTTGTAGGGACTAACACTCCTGCTTCAACATATTCCTTTATAGTAGTGGCAATTTCATCTTGCCCACCTGGCACACGATACTGTTTTAAAGTAATTACTTCAGAAGGTTCAGGTAAAGTGATTGGGTCCATTTTTAGTTTTCCTACTAAAACTGTATTAATTCCTATCTTCCTCACAGCAAATTGGTATCTTCCTTCAGGTAAATTCAGAGTCATGCCTCTCAATACATCTATTCCAATGATGTATTCAGGAATGGGTACAACAACCACAGTATATTCCTTCTTAGGTAACTGCCCAATTTTCATTGTTATTTTAACCTGTCTGGCTGATATTTCAGTGCCTCCTAGACCTGTGATGGTAATAGGAGTTCCATGTTTAAACTTATCAGGGTTTCCATAGATGAGTGTGGCCTCAGCCCCAGTATCAATCAGTGCCCTAGTCACAGTAGTTGATCCATTCTTCCAATATATTGTTAAACCAATATGGGGTCTGCAATCTCTTCTGCATATTTCTTTTATCTGGGCTGGGGCTTGGCCTATCTCCTATTCCCCCTGAAGGTGGGGCAAACTTGGATACAAAGATTCAGATTCAGAAATACCTGCGGGGGTGGTTCCTGCTTCCCTGTTCATTCTAATGCTAAGTACCTTTTCTTGGTACAGCTTATGCAGCTCTTCAGTTGGAATACCATCTATTCTTCTAAAGTCCACCCCAGCTCTTAATAGAGCAGTGAACAGTTCCCTTCTTGTGGGTCTATTTTGTCTCTGAATCCTCTGGCTGTTTACTCTTCTCTCTCGAGGCAATTTGTCTTTTTCCCATTCCCCTAAATCGCTTAATTGTGAAATCTTATCCAGCACCTCTGAAAGAGGGTGCCCTATTTCTCCAATTAAAAGAGTCAGAATTAGGTGCTTATATGCAGGAGGAGCCGTCTTCACTATGATATTTCTATGAGGAACTCCTAGGGGGGTATCATAATATGCATTTGCATCTCCAATCAGGATAGCAGTTTTCATTACCTCCTCCTTTAGTTTTCTCATACAGTCTCTAAGTGAGTACCAGGGTCTGTCTCCCCTAGGCCACATAGATTCAGTTGGATATTGCTTTTTGCAACCTTCTGCAGCTAAAGCTAGAAGATTAGTTTTGTTATTTCCTCCTTGCATATGGTGATCCCTAAAAGCCTGGTGTACAAAAGGATTCTGACTGATACTTATGAATTTTAAACAGTCCTCATTGTCCAGTGTTATTCCTCCTGCGCCTTCATCAGTGATTCTTACTATCCAAGACACTAAAGACTCCCCCATTCTTTGGGTAAATCTACTCAATATATCAGTGATCTCCTGTTGAGTGAAATCCTCAATTATCTCCCTGGACTCTGTTTTGCCTCGGTGGTTCTCCTGCCTTCTTCTTCGTATGGGGAGAGCTTCTACATTAGGAGACTCCTCATCTAACCTTGTTCCATTCTCCTCACACACATTCTCCTGGAAGCTGTCAGGGCAACTCTGCCCAGCCTGTACAAAAGCTGCATGCACATTCCTTCTGCTAGTTTTTTGCTTCCTTTTAGCTACATGAACAGTAGCTTGCTCCTGGACCACATGAGTTCCTCCAGTTTGCTCTTCTGAGTACTGTGACACAGAAGAATCCTCAGGCAAACCAGCTGACTCCCTAGCCATCCTAGCTCTTTCCTTCAGCAGCTTATCCCTACTTTTACACATAAGGCGATAACTTGTTAGCAGCACCCAGCCTCTCCTGCACACTCCTGCCAGTTCTTTGCCTGGTTCTATGGGTATTGCTTTCAAACATCTTTCCAAATCTCCAGGTTCTCCCTCTTTTAGCCTTGGTTCCCAGTTTTCACAGGGCCCTGTGCTTTTAGCCCATTCTCTGGCTAGAGAGGAATAAGGCAAATCCTCCCATCCTGGAATAGCCATTTCTCCCTCTAAAGCCCCACTGCTTCCAAATAGAGGCCTGACATTTTGTGATCCCATCCTCGTTGCCAAATGTATCAGCAATGCCATATTCACAATGCCTATAGAGATTACAAATATGCTGATATAATTATCCATCACAAAATACGTCAGGTTTGCCATTTGGGGAAATAAACTAGAAAATTTATTAAGATACCAAAAGACTGAGTCCCAAAACCAGAAAGTGAAAGCCATCAGAGTTGTTATGACATTGGCACAGGTAGATAAAGTAGAAAGCACCCACATTTTCAAGCCTTTAAAACAGAACAGGCTACCTCAGGCAAAGGTCCTCCTCT
>NW_027185846.1:0-21051 GCF_028583685.1 Petaurus breviceps papuanus | reverse complement strand
CAATTGACTTTCTACTTTTCAAGAGTTTGAGATTTGTTTTTTTTTTTCAATTTCTAAAGGAATTAGTTGTTTGTTTGGCTGCTTGATCAAGTAGGTGAATAAGCTTTAGACCTATGAATAAAGATTAGAATTGATATTAGTGATTATTTAAAATTGCATATAGAGTAGCAAAAAGCAAATGAAGCCAGTTTGTTATATAGGATATATTGTTATTTTCACAGATATTAACATAAATTAATTAAACATGAAAGTAATTATTTATTATCATTTTAATAAATTTAATTAGAAATTAAACATGAAATTATACATCACACACACACACACACACACACACACACACACACACACACACACGACAGATAAGACACTGGCTGGAAGAGACCTTTGAGATTTTCTAGTCCAGACCTCTCATTTTCTAGATTGAAGAAAATTGAGGCTCAGAGAAATTAAATAATTTACCCAGTTACACAGCTAATGTAGTGTCTGAATAACAAATCTCACAGGGAGTTATTTCCCCTTCTCCCATACTTATGGCTATAGAAAATACATTCATCTCACAGTGACACCTGAAACGTAAAATATGGCTGCTATCCTTGTTTTCCCAGTGCACTCTTCTAATATAAAGTTTCAACTGTATTTATAGGGAAGTTATCTTGTTGTAGTTCCATGGAATTGAGCCTCTTGTCAAAAAGAAAACTGCCCTGATGAACCAAAGTTCCTGTATTCAGTGACTCTCACTGTGAAAGGGCTGTTTTGTATTACGTTGCATCCTGATTGTTAATGGAGGTAACAACAGGGCCCCCAATGATCAAAACACACACCTAGGGACTGGAAGCAGGTAGAATAGTGAGGAAAGGACAGTCATAGAAGGGTAGGCATCAAGCCTCAAACCACTTTCTTCTGTGTGTCTCATTTTAGAGTTGGGGGGGCTCAACAGGAAAGAAGAAACATGACAGGTGCCTTGGAGAGGATTCTTCAGTGATCCTCCATTCTTGCCCTTCAGTAGAGCACCAATTTTTAGGTGAAGGTTGGAGAAGAAGAATTGGATGGTTGGTATTACTGTATATCTCCCCTTCCCCCTCCACTGGGTTACCTATTATCAATACTACACCATGGCCTGATTTTGCTTGTTGAACTAAATACTGCATGAATATGTTAGAGCTAGAAGGAGAACCTTAGAGGCCAGGTCCGCTGATTTGAGAGCAGTTCTCTCTCCACTGTATTTTTCTGACTGGTTTATCTGCAAGAATTGAGGTACAGGCATGGGATACATTTTTAAACTTCTCTCTCTATTCCCTAGTTTACTTCTCTGTGAAATGTGGGGAAATCTTGCCCTTGCAGAAACTGACAGCCTTTGTTTTAAAAGGAATGACTAAGAACGGAGATTGCCTCATCTTATTTGTCTCCTTTATTTTCTTTTTAGATTACAAACTTCTTGTGTCCTTTTTCTTGCAGTGTAATAGTAGAGATTCTTTAAATGTTTCTGAAATGAATATTGAAAGAATGAGAAAAAACATTTTTAACTTTTGCATGCAGCTTTTTTTAAAAGCCTTTTTTATAGGATAGAGAGCGCCCTAAAACTTCTACCTACATGAGGAGTTTTTCTTCAATAAGTAATGCTTATTAATGTTTTCAGTTTTCATCTTCTTAGTCCTTTCTTGTTCAGAATAGCCCTGCCTGGGGTAAGAGACTACAAGCTGATCTGGAGGCTTAGTGGGTATTTGCCATGAAGGAGTGAGATGGAGATTGCATGTTAATTAATATGTTTTCCTTCTTTCCCTTTCCTCCCTGCCCTTCTCTCTTTACTGGAAAAGGTCCCAAAAATCTTTTCTTCCACAGAATTCTGCTTTGTTTTTTGGTTCCATGTTCTTAAGTTATTTTTCTGCTTTTTGGCATTTACATTTTTCTTGGCCATGAAAACAGATGTTGGTAGATTCCCAGAGTGTCTTTGGTGCAGTCCTGCTGGCTCCTTTTGCTAATGTCTTGTCTCCAAGTTGCTCAGATAATTTTATTTACATTCATAGGACATAGATTAGTATATCAGAGATTGAATCTTTACCCATTTCCTGGCAGTGAACCACCTCCTGTATAGTTTTTGAAGCATTCCCAAGCAAAGATGACTCTGGAAGGGAGAAGGAAGGAAACAAGTATTTATTAAAATAAACACCTACTATGTGCCAACTACTGTGCTAAGTACTTTATAAATATTATCTCCTTTGATTATCAAAGAACCCTGGGAGCTAAGGGCTAATATTATTGCCATTTTTCAGTTGAGGAAACTGAGGCAGACACCAATTAAGTGACATGCCCAGGTCACTTAGCCAGTAAGTGTCTGAGGCCATATTTGAACACAGGTCCTCCTGACTCTGGCCACCTATGATGATGGTAAAGATTTTTGCCATAATTCCTGGAACACAGCACTTAAATTCTTCATGATTAAATGATTGGTTGATGCTTATAAGGAGCTTCAGTCTAAGAAGTCTCAGCAAAACCTTCAGTGGCTGGAAGAGAGATAGATTGAAGAATCCTTTTTTTGAGAATGAAGACCAAATACAGGGTCTTTATTATGAAGGACCAGCTCTTTCTGGTTCTTTGATAAGTTAGAGCTGAGAGCTATGGAAATGCAGGTCAAGTTAACTTAAATGGATAGATCACTGTAACTCTGCAAAACGCTGGAAAAGTAGAGGTATTGGTGACTCTGATTCATGGTAATGATTTATCTTTATGTCAAACTATGAACAAGTTAGTGATGACTTGAAGAAAATAAGAAGCAAAACTGACATGAAGAACTACTGGTAATAATACTACCAATTACTATTGGACAACAGCTAGAAATTAAGAAAACTTTTTTATTTTCATTTCAAAGAAAATACTTTAAATTAAGTGACTTAAAACCCCTTCTTAATTGTCATTATAAATTGTTGTTTACCTTGTCTCTGATCTTTTGTGTTTCCTGGCTTGACTCTGTAGTCCACGTTGCCATTTTGTTTATAAAACTTTTATGGAGTTTAGACCTTTGTGAGATAGAAAATATCTGGGTCTATACAGTCCTTCTAGTGTCTGGTAAATTAGTGGATCACAATCTTCTTTGAGCATTGGAACTTAAGCAAACGGGAATCAAGTAAAAATACAGGAGTGATTTGTTGTTTTTTTTTTCCCGTGTCAGAAGCAAAGCTTGATGGAGGAGAGGTTGGTCAGATGAATGCTGCACACAGTCAGACTGGCTTTCTTACTGACAAGACCTACTTAGACACTTAAATGACAGCTTGGGAAGGTCATCGGTTGAGGGTCAGAGATGACATTGCGCACTGAAAGCTGGTAAAGAAGACTTGGTTTCATGTCTCACCTATGGCAGATTCAGTACTGGTTGTGTGACCCTGGGCTGGTGGTCACTTTACCTAGATTTTAAATTGCAGGATAGGTGTTGATTTTCATTGGTAGAGGAATAAAAAGCTCTTAGACCAGTGAAATTCGTTCTGATCCACAAGAGAAAAAAAAAAGTTCACTTGTCTAACAAGCAAGAAGTGTTTGCCATCTGGTTGATTTGTTTTTTCACAGGTTTTAAAATATAAGTGAATGACATACATATATCATTTGATGAAATATCAAGCTGAATCTGTTGTCCTCTCCCCCTGAAGGTGTTTACAATGTTAGGGGAAAAGAAAACAGAATCATTCAAAAGATTCAGCAAACTGGTGTTTGCTGTGAAGCTATGTGGAACTTTGGATGAAAACTGAAGTATAATTGAGTGGGGCAGTTGCCTCTCTAAGCTGTTAATATCAGTTATTCAGTTTAGCCTACATGTAAGGTATTATACTGGGCACTGGATGGGAATACAGAAGATGAAGAAGTAAATATAATGGTTCCTGTCTTTAAATTGTACACAAAATTAGCAGACTTTGTACTTACTTTTTTTATTCTGAACTTAAAACACCAGATAAAATGAACATTTCTATTATAAATTATAATAGAATAATAGGATTAAACATGAAGCTTAATATCTTTTATGTACAGCTAGTTTTTCCCGTATAATATAACATAACATGACATAATACGATATAATATGTACATAAAAGTGCAGAGAGAGCTGTCTGCTTTCACACAAATAAACACGTTAGTGCTTTTTTTGCTTTGGGGAGTATAGTGGTTAACCACTAGATTTGGAGTATGAGAATATGGGTTCAAGTTACAGTGGCCATCACTAACTGTGTGATACTGGCAACTAGTGCAACAGGCCTGGAGTCAGGAAGAACTTGAGTTCAGGGGCAGCCTATAGACACTCCCTAGCTGTGTGACCGTGGGCAAGTCAATTAACCTCTCTTTGCCTTAGTTTCCTTGTCTTTCTCTCACCCACTCAAGGTTGTTGTGAGATCATGATTGTAAAGCACTTAGCACAGTGTCTGGTACATCGTAAGTACCATATTAATATCAGCTATTACTATTATAATCTTGGGCATATCACTTAATCTCTGAGCTGCTTCTGCTTTATCATCTTTAAAATGAAAGAGTCTCTGAGGTCCTTTCCAGTCCAACTCCTTAGAATCCAGAGTGATCATGGGAGCTGGTGAAATAATAGATCCAGAAGGAGTGTTGAGTACAATTTGGAATGAAAGAAATGGGATTTGGTCCAGATTAATGGGAAGGACATTGCAAGAAAGGAAATGCTGCCTGCCTGGGATGTTTTTTTTATAGGCTGTTAAAGGCAGAGCTGGATCAGGAAGCAGCTAGGTTGCCTTTCTGCAGAGGAGGTTATATATAGGGAACTGATGTCAGGCCTGGGGGTAGGGAGGTGGGGGTTGGGGGGGGGGTGGGCAATTGATGGAGTACTTTGAAGTCCATTGTATAAAGTTTCTCCTTTGTTAAATATCTTTTTGTGGAGTCAAGGGTAGGGGGGTGCTTTTGTCTTTACCTCCTTTTCTAGAAAAAAAAAAAGATTCCCTTCTCTTCTCCTTTATAGTGAAGAAAAACAATTAAGCAAAAACATCCTATGCTGGGACCATTTCTGACAGCGTATGTGGCATTGTCTCCTGGTGTGTTTGATTATCTTTTCTCTGGGGCTTGTCTTGATTTTTTTCATCTACTCGGATTTCAGCTCTCTTTAAATGATCTTTACATTTGTATGGTTGTGGTCATTGTATAAAATCTTTATTCCAGTTCTGTTAATTTTGCCTTCATCAGTTCATTGGGTTCTTTCCCTGTTTCTTGAATTACTCAATTTACCTTTTTTTATTGTACAATAATATTCAATTACAGTTATACCTCTTTTTTTTTTTCTATTTTTTTTTGGGGGGGGAGGTGGGAAGGCAAGTCGGTTAGGGTTAAGTGACTTGCCCAAGGTCACACAGCTAGTGTGTCAAGTGTCTGAGGCTGGATTTGGACTCAGGTCCTCCTTATTCCAAGGCTGGTGCTCTATTCACTGCACCACCTAGCTGCCCCCACTACTTATTTTTTCAGTTGTTCCCCATTCAGGGAGGCAGCTAGGTGCTGTGGATAGAGCACTGGGCCTAGAATCAGGAAGACCTAAGTTCAAGTGCCATCTCAGACATTTACTAGCTGTGTAACCCTGGGCAAGTCACTTTTCTCCTCAGTTTCCTCATCTGTAAAATGAGCTGGAGAAGGAAATGGCAAACCATTCCAGTATCTTTGCCAAGAAAACCCCACAGTGGGTCACACAGAGTCAGACATGACCGAACAACATGACTGAGTGCATTAAGGGTTGTTGTGAGGAGGAACAAATGATATAGTATTTGAAAAACGCTTAGCACAGTGCCTGTAGTAGGCACTACATAAATGCTTATTCCCTTACCACTTTTTCCCCCACTTTTTTAAAATTTGCTACCATTGCTTTGAATATTTTGGTATACATTAAACCTTTGTTTTCTATCTTTTTCTTCCTTGAGGTACTTTCCCATTTGTGGGAATCGGGTTAGATAGGCAGTAGCAGCTAGATTAAAGGGCAAAATAGTTTAGTCTGTTTTCTTGCTTCATTCCAAATTGATATGCAGTTAAAATTCTCCTCTCCAGTGTTCCAGCCTTCAGAGCAATGAGTTAAGCCATTCTTTGTGATCTTGCCAATTTGCAGGGTGTAAGGTGAAACCCCCAGATTGTTTTGATTTGCATTTTTCATTGTGTTAGAGATTTGGATCATGTTTTCCAATGGTGATTTATAGTTTGCAGTTATTTTTTTTTGTGAAAACTGTTCATATCATTTAACTACTTATCCTTTGGGGAAATCGTGGTTAGTACCATTTATTTTTTTGCATCAATTCCCTATATATTGGATGTCGGACTTTTATTAAAGCAATACAGATATTTTCCCCCACCCCATAGTTTAGCTTGCTTTTCTCTTTGTTGATTTTATTTTTGCAAAATCTTTAAAATTTTCCATAATCTAAATAGTCTATTTTGCCTTTTGTGTTATCCTCTGTTCATTGTTTAAGAATTTTCCTCCTGGCTGCAGTAGTGAAAGGGGAATCTTCTTCTTCTTCTTTTTTTTTTGATGTAGACTTTCATATTTAAGTCATATCCATTTTGAGCCCATTGTGATAGATGGTGCGGATTGTTCATCAAAACCTTTCTGCTCAGCTGCCTTTTCCTAGCAGCTCTTGACAAAAAGGAATCTTTTCCCTAGTAATTTGCATTCCTGAATTTACCAAACTCTGGGCTGCTAATTTTAGTTATTTCTGGTTCTTGGTTATCTCCACTGATTGACTTTTCTGGTTTGTTTTTTTTTAGCCAAGTGCCAAATAGTTTTTATGATTACTGTTTAATATAATTTAAAGTCTTTAGGTGTCATTCACACACAGTTTCTGTTTGATGTTGGAAATAATTGGTAACTTCTAGTTTTCTGAACTAAACTGTGTAGTTGAGGAAGGTTACCCTTTCTTTAGTATGCAGGATGGATTAGAAACGAGGGGGGCTGTAGGCTAGCCAGGAGTCAGTTGCTCAAGGCCAGGAATGTGATAATTGGGACCCAGAGAAAGGTTTAATTATTGGATTGGAGAGGAGGTGGAGAACTGGAGAAATACTGGAGAAAAACAAGAGTTCTGAAGACTTCCCGGAACACAGAGGTCATCAAGTGAAGGCTGGATGGATAGCCATGTGTTTGGTATATTTTAGAGGAGGTCCCTGTATTATGGGGTAGTTTGGGCTGGATGACCTCAGTGATTCTGAAATTTCATGATTCTATGAAAACTGGGACCGTTGATCTAGAGCTGAAGCTGGAAGGGCTGACTGAGGCCATTTAGGCCTCATTTCATAGATGAGGCAACTGAGGGCCAGGGTGATTGTGATTTGCCCAAAGTTAACAGGTAGTAAGCATGAGAGAAAGAATTAAGCCCAGGTTTCCTGACCCTAGAGCCACTAGCCTTTCCATGGCAGCTTGCTAAATGATGGATTTGATGTGAGAAACTGAGGAAATTAGTAGTGGAAGTGACTTTGCAGCCATAATTCTCTAGAAGAGACAGGAAGGATAGTGGTGCTCATGGAAGATTTAGATTAGAAGGGATCTGAGACATCATTGTTATCATTATTTCAAACTCCTCCCTTTTACAGAAGAAAAAACTAAGGCTTGAGGAAATAACAGAATTTGACTAAGGTAGCATAGGAAATAAGCAGAATGATGATTTTGAAGCCAGGTCAACTTGTTTTAAATTCAGAGCTCTTTCCACACAATGAGATGATGGATTTTGTCTTGGTCATATTTATGATGTTGGAAATTTAATTCAGGAGCAAGTGGCTTTCTGTAGTTATTCATTTCTTCTTTCAGACTCTTAAAATAGGGTCTTCAGGAATGCTGAGTGCTTTCTGTAGACACGAATTTCAGCAGATTATATTGAAGCATCCACTTTGAGCCACATATATGGATGTCTGCTTTAGTGGCAGACTAATAACTCAGTTTGGAAACAGTCAACTGTTCCAGAGGTAGCTATCATGAATCTAATGAACCAGCTAATAAATATTTACCCTCCAGGCCTTTCAGATTGTTCCTTAATTCATTGAATGACACAGTTGCTGTTCTGTACCAACACAACACAATAAATTTGTCATTCATTTGACAAGCTACATAGATACAAATTCATTCTCACTGTACCAAATCATTCTACTGTGGCCATATGAAGATCCAGCTTTTTAGTGATGTCTAATGGCATCAACGAGCCTTGTTATTGGGTCTGCTTAGCTTTTAAAAAGGTCGCTGCAGCTGACAACATTAGACATGTGTTTGGGAACAACCTCAGTTCTTCATCTGTGGAGATGGAGAAGAAAATTTTGCCAGGAAAACCCCAAATGGGGTCATGAAGAGTCAGACACAATTGAAATGACTGAGCCAATCAGATTTCTTACATCCTGAAGGGGAACTAGTTAAATGGTGAGTCTTGTGATGTTCCTTCAACACTAAGCCAACCCCCATGAACCCAGAGTTATCTTCTGTGTCTCTTATGTATAGGAAGGCAGCATAATGTAATGGAAAGTGACTAAATTTGGAACCAGAGGACCTGTGTGATTTTCGGCAATTTACTTCCCTTTTTGGTCCTCAGTTTTTTTCATTTGTAAAATAAACAAGTTGGACCACATGATCAATAAGATGCTTGGTAACTCTAAATCTTATGAGACCAAAAACCTAAATTTATGCTTATATAGCCAGGTCCCATTAGTAAAGTGGTTGAGTGTATTCAAATTCACAGTATCTGAAATTATAATTATGTAAAATATGTGAATATACAGTATATAACAATGTGACCATTTAATAGTATCCATTATTTACACTAATCGAGACTTAGAAAGATCTGGGTTCAGATCTAGCTTATGGGACTAACTGACCCTGGGAGAGTAACTCGGGTAAATTATTAGCTTGTTAACTGAATTGTGATGGATTATAAATCTGGTAGAGCCCCTCACTGCCAGTCTTACACAGGCACAGATCCTTCTCTTTCTCTTATGTAGATCTTGATCTATATGTGTATATCTATGACTTTCTAATTGTTATGGGACATGCCAACAGACTCTTTTAAACAAACATTTGAGATTAAAGGTAAAACAATTTCATTTTTTTCAAGCTAATTATGTTTGCTTTGGCAAGTTCTAAAAGTGAAAAAGTGAGTTGTCATTGAAACTCCTTTTTCTCAAATTGAGTAGCATGTAAACCTGTGTTGTGAACATAGAAGCTTTCCTCAGGGCAGGTATAATGGGAGGTGCCACAAGACAAAAAATGTTTCCCTGTCCAAAAAAAAAAGTCTCCTGCACCTGCTAGTCATGGTATCCAAAACTGTCGTATTGTAGTATCTCATTTGATCCTCACGACTACCCTTTGAAGTAGCTCCCCATTTTACATTTGAGGAAACCAAGCAAGCAGCTATTAAGTGATTTGCCAGGATCACACAGCTAGTAAGTGTCTCAGGCTGCATTTGAACCTAGATCTTCCTGACTCTAGGCCCATTGCTCCATCCACTGAACCACTAAGTTGTCTCAGTATGACAGATTCATTCATTTATGTTAAATTATACTTACCTGACTCCTCTCTCTTAAAAAGTAAACACTTCTGAGTGAGATGTTGTGTAAAGGAAGCCATTAGCCCCTTAGTGTAAATTCATTTGGAAATGATTTCTTAAATGATAGCTTGCTAAATGCTAAGGTCCTGAGATTATTAGCTACAGTTCAAGATATTTGAGTTTAAAGAGGAAGGAAAGAGAAATTGGGCATTAGGGAAGAGCAAGTCTGAATAGGACAAATTGTAGGACTGTGGGCTTCCCCAAAACAGTCTGAGGGGCACACTGGGTGGGGTATGGAAAAATGGGACCTTGTCAAGAGAAAGAGAAGTGGGGCCTGGCACATAGTAGGGGCTTTAAAAATGCTTACTGCTTGCTTGATTGAAAGTTTACTACAGATAAACCTTTCCTTTTCCAGTTCTGTCCATGGTCAGCCTTGCTTGTGTTCTGTCCATCTCTACGACTTTAGTAGCAGGGTGCATGTGTGTATGGGAGGGAGGTTGATGGGGATGCCATCCCCCTGTCATTCCTAGGAGGAGCTCCTCTGTAGTAAACAATGACAGCTGTGACTGTATAGCACATAGCCTCAGGGGAGAAAAGAACTATGAAGCTATTTATTCTAATATCCTAAGTGGGATTAAAACCACATCCGTATTGGTAACAAGCTTGTTCATTAAGCCATTATTCCAGCTTAACCCCAGTATGGTCCTCCCTCCTTCCCATCCATCTCATTCTCTGTAAAGCTCGGCAGTTCTCCAATCTCTCTGAGAAACACAACTCACTCACTTGAATGACCCTCATGTGCTTAAAGTGAGCACATGGTAGCTCTTTTATTTAGCTGTGTCAGATGACCTGGACACCCTTTGTGAACTTTGGGCTTTCAACAGAAATTATATCTAATTCCCTAATGACTCTTGCGTTGGTGAGTAGGTAACATCTGTCAACTCTGTGGGCCAGGCACTCTAGTTCTGGTGTCAATGACCCCATTACCCTCATATCCACAGCTGAGATCCCAGGGAGACTTGGAATGTTGTTTTGAAGTCAAATATTGGCTCATTTTAGAGGAGGAGGAGGCTATTTCTCCCCTTCCTCCTTTGAGTTTTGTGCTGAAGTGTTTATACCCATTACACTAAGATGATGGACAGTTGGGAAATTTGAGTTTTTCATGCTGGGAGAGGCACTTTCTTGATGGAGCAGAACTGTCCCCAGAACTAGGTATCAGGAGACTAGGGTTCTGAGGTCCTGGCTTTTCTATAAGCTTCCTGTGTAACCATGGGTAGTTCATTTACTACTTCTCTCAAGTCTAACATTCTGTTATTTTGTGAATCCCCTCTCACTAAATTAGTTCTTTCTTTTGGACAATTTGAATATAAGGAATTTATCTTTAATTTTTAGAATCATTTGAGTCTGTGTTTGAATTTGTGCAACTATATGACAGGTAATGTGAGGGTCCCCAGGTCCCTGTGGATTGTTTACAACCAGAAAGAGTAACCTGCATAAGAAGAAAACTAACTTTTCCACCAAGAAGCAACTAATGAAAACCTGCAAATCTCAACAATTGACTTCTCTGGATAGAATGTAGATCGCTCCACTTTGTACATGACTTTTTCTTTATTCCCTTTCTCTTTTTCTCCTTCTCTCTTTTCGTGTATGTTAAGCAAAGGGAATCATAATCAGAGGCTGACAAAAAGTCAGAGCTGAAAGGTACCTTAGAAATCACCTAGTCCAATTTATTAATCTATAGCTGAGGTCCAGAGAGGAGAAAGGGCATCCAGAAATCAATTATGTTTAGAATTTATTTTTCTTTGGAGGAGGAGAAAGTGATCACAAAGTGTTATTAGTATACCACTGAATTTATTATAATTTAATTATTTCAAAGTGAATGTTTTAGAAAGATACGAACTTTCTGATGATAGTATTGCAAAAGTTCCTATGAGGAAAAGAATTTTCTCTTATTTAATTCTTAATACTATGTTTACCAGAATCTGATATTGACTAATTCTGTGGCTAAAAGTACAGGTGTGCAGGTAATACAAGTAATGTTATCTAATCCTCAGGCATCAATTTCAAAATAGGGATTTGTGACAAATTCAATATGCAAAAAACTCAGAAGAACCTTGGGATATTTTATAGAAAGCTGTCTGCAATACTTTTCATTCTTTTCCTTCTCTCATTTCTTTCTAAAGTATTTTCTAAAGTATTTCCAAGTTAACCCAAGTCTTCCATCTCAATCTCTGTCTCTCCCTTCCTTCTTCCCCTTCTCTTCCTTCCATTTCTCCCCTTCTCTTCTTTCCCTTTGTGTAGAAATCAAGATAGGCTACAACTTGACTAGGCAGTAATGATGTCAAAGTGTTACCAACTTTCTTGGGTATTTCTTTATATGAAAGGGTGCAAGCCTCACCCCATAAAGCAGTGAGAAGTTGGTAAGCCTTTACTGTAAATGGAAAGTCTTTGGCCAAGCAAGATAAACTTCCTAACTTCATTTTGCTTCACTAATTAGTATTTTTTTTTCTGAAAAGGGGGTAATGAAATCTTTAGAAGATCATTAATGATCTGCTTTATTTCCATATGTTTTACTCAAGTAATTCTATTTCCCTATTTATGAAGTATAAAATTTTAGCACTGGAAAGGGGTCTTAGTGACCAGCTAGTGATCACAGAATCAGTGTTAGTAACTTAGCCCTTGAAACCTTTCTGGCTTGAAATACGTTGACAGAATATTGGCCTAGAGGACCTAAGAATATTGAATACTACCGGCATAAAGGGGAAGGTCAGGGAAATTTTGGAACAAAATAGAGGAAATGAAGCCTGTTTTCATGCTGAAAAATTACCACACATAGTAAATGTTTTTGCTATCCCCATGATTTTATTTTTAGTAGGGGAAATATTGCTAGCATCAGCATTTTTTTCTTAGAACCTTTATTCTCATAGTCACAGGTCCTGGAAAAGAATTGGGGAAATCCTAATCTAAGTCAAACCCCCTCAGCTAAAGGAAATTGAAACCTGGAGAGGTTAATGGGATTTTTACTTATGCAGAAAAATCCTCTCTTTAACCCCAACTCCTGAAGTGAAGCAGAGAGAAAATGAAGATCAAGATATTTTACATTCATCTCTATCTCTTCCTTTGTTCCCTTCCATGAAGATCTGGCCATTTTAATGGACTTCTTTAGGTTGAGTACTCTACCCAATCCAGGTGACTGTTCAAGGTGGCCCAGAGACTCACCAACTGCATTTCCCCTTTGCCTTGGGAGATTCCTAGGACAAATTAATTACAGTCATATTTTTAGGCCAAAGGTGAAGTAGAAACAGCCTCCACTAAAATAAGTGCTTTTTTTTTTTTTCTGGGTATTTTGGTTTTCTGAACTGCTTCCAGCTGTCCTTGAGGACCACAGATTATGACATTTTTCATTGCATTCCTGACATGTTTAAAAAAAAAAATTGCTGCTACAATCTACTGTAGTTGATTGATGCTGGAAAAGTTTGCAGTGCCTGACAATAGTTCTTTTCCATGAAACACTCCATTGATAGAACCCTTAGAGCTAGCCCAACAGTGGTTGTTTTATTGCTGTATTAATGGAGCCTGGTACTTGGGTGGAGGGCAGGGGTGATGGTGGGAGGGTGGGGGTGGGGAGAACATAGGAAGGAAAGTTTGATCGAGCCCTAAGGTGGGTTACTCTATCTTCCTTAGAGTTCGTCAGTGAAAAATAAAAATAAAAACAATACAGTCATCCCAATGAGAAGAGGGGCTAATGTGCTTATGCAGTGATGCACTAAATGAATTATTCCTAGCCGTGAGGAACAAGTGCCATCTCCGGAAGAATCAGCAAGTGTGCTGTGTTTTCTATGGCTCTTTCTCATCAAGTTATTTGCTTTCTTAACGTGCATGGAGGGGGAACAAATCAGTTGTAAAAGATATGGATGTGAGCTGACTGGGGGGGATGTGATATACTTGGCAGGCTCCTCATCACTTCCAGTGAGAAGATGGAAACCAGAGGGCTTTTTTTTCTTGCACCGCCCTCCCCTTTTCTGTAATGTAATTGGCCTTTTTTCCCTTATAGTTTATTGCTTTCATTTGGAGAGGAGGAACCCTGTCCTTAGTGGGCTTCACAGGCCGATGGAATGTATTTTATCTTTATCATTTCCTACTCAAAGCATTTTCTTGGGTTGCTTGTGAATTTTAAGATTGAAACTTTGAGGCCTGTCTTCTGTAAAGCATAGGGTCAGATTTAGCTTACACCCTCAGAATAGAGCCACAGAGAGGGCTTTAGGCTGAGGTATTGTTGGCAGCTGCTCAGATGATTGGTTCCATTAAGTGACACTGAGCAACAAAGGAAGTATCTTGGATGTTGTGGGAAGACTTGTCATTTACTGTGGCAAACTACTTCATTCACCTTTGGAGCTTCTGTTCAATCATTTATAAAATGAAGGTGGGGCACAGTCCCACAGCTTTGGAGTCAGAGTACTCTAGTTCAAATGTCACCTCTGATCCTTACTACTTATGTGACCTTAGGACAGTCACTTAACCTCCCTTGGCCTCATTTACTTCTTCTGTAAAATGAGAGGGTTGAACTGGTTAGCCTCTGAGGTTTCTTCCAGTTCTAGAATATGATTACTGTGACTAAATAATATCTAAGGTTTCTTTCATGGCAAAATCAGTGTTATCTTTCCAGCTGTCAATCCTATTTTCTCTGATTACCCTGAGAACCACTTAAACCAGACTGTAGAGTTTAATTAAGTGCTGTTTGGGAGTAAACTGGATTGTTCTAAAAGTCTACTGTGCCATTCACCTCCATCTGCAGCTGTAGTTAGATCAAGGATTTTCCTTCATGTCTTGTTCCACGTCCATGCCTCTCTGATTTAATGCACACATTTCCCCTTGTATGCACAGGTGTGTATGTGGAGAGTAAGAAACTGCCATTACAAATGAAAAATAAAAAGAAGCTGCCATTACTAATGTCAGTAAAATGTACATATAATGTGCATCTATTTTGGGGGGCAGCTGGGTGGCACAGTGGATAGAGTGCCCAGGCCCAGAGTCAGGAAGATCTTAGTTTCAGTAGGCCTCAGATGCTTACTAGCTATGTGACCCTGGGCAAGTCACTTAATTCTGTTTGCCTCATTTTCATCATCTATAAAATTATATGGAGAAAGAAATGGGAAACTTCTCCAGTATCTTTGCCAAGAACATTCCAAATGGGGTCACAAAGAGTCAGACATTACTGAAAATGACAACTGAATTTTATTTATTTAAATCCAGTCTCAGACAATAGCTTGTGACCCTGGACAAGTCACTTAACCTCTGTCTACCTCATTTTCCCTGTCTGTCAAATGAGAATAACAATAGCACCAGGGTTGTTGGGAGGACCAAATAAGACAATGTATGTAAAGTGGTTTGGCAGTGTCTGGGACATAGTAGGGGCTATATAAATGTTAGTTATCCCTTTTATAACATGGAAAGCCTGCATCTTTAAACATATTAGGGTTTGAATCTCTATACTCATCTATGCATCTATATGATACAGAAAGCACATTAGGGAAAATAAAAAATCTAGGGCAAGTAAGAAGGAAAAAGAAGTTTAAAATCCTGACTTAGAAAAGAGGCCATTTAAGCCAATTCCATCATTCTGCAGATAAAGAAACTGAGGCAAAGGACTTGCCCAAAGTCTTGCATCTAATCAGACATAGAATTTGAACCCAGGTCCTTTGACTCCCAGAGATAGTAAGTACTCTTTCTATTGTACCAGGTAAAGAGGAAAAAAATAACAATTCAGATGTCTCTGTATGCCTAGTATAATGTCATTTTAAAACTGCAACCTTATCTAGTCACATCTCAAAGAAAAACTCTATATCCCAGATATTAGAACCAATGACACTTCTAATCACCCATACTTGGATGAAATCCTCTCAAAGACTACCTGATGGCTCTCAGGGGACTCTAATTCAAGGTTTTCCCTAAGGAAAGGCTGGTGCCATTAGTGAAAGAAATAGTGCTGGAACCTTTCTTTGCCCATCCAAGCCACATCAAGTCACCAGTGGAGTTTTTGGTGGCAATAGTCATCTAGCTGGGTGACTGTGTATAAAGAAGTAATTTCCTGCTCACCTAGTCTTTTTTTTTTTTTTAAGCAATTGGGGTTAAGTAACTTGCTCAAGGTTACACGGCCAGTTATTTCTGGGTGGGTGCTAAGTGTCTGAGCCTGGATTGGATCCCAGGTCATCCTGACACTGAGGCTGGTGCTCTTACTCGCTGTGCTACCTGGCTGGCTCCTGCTCACCTAGTCTTGAGAAAGCTTTAAAAGAGCTTACAAGGTGATACTTTCTCCTCCTTCCCCTGCTAGCATAGAGCCCCAAACTCCAGCTCATTAATAATGACTCTCAGCTAGTAATGGAGTGGAGGGGGAAAGCCTGAGGACTAGCATGTGCAATGACAAACTAACCTCAGTGTTAATCAGCAGTTTCTAACTCCCCTTGCCCCATCAAAACATATATGAAAGCTGCTCTCAAGATACCAAGCTGACTGAATCTTGCTGTTTCACTACTCAGTATGACGATTTATGCTCTCAAGGGCTAAACAAACAGCTGGTGAGTAAGGGGGAGAAACAAAACTCTGGGGATCCCCAGGAGAATATAAACTCTTCAAGGTGAGAGAGGTTTTTTTTTTTTTGCCTCTTTATTTCTCAGTGCCAAACCAACAGTTTGTTGGATTGACAGTTAAGTGTGGAAATAGAGTATTAGTAAATGCAATGCTCTTAGAGCCAATTGTGTAAGTGCCTTACAATTCCGGTTTGACTGGATGAGGATAACAGGCCTTTAAAGATGTAGGCTTGGGGTGGCTAGGTAGCACAGTGAATACAGCACTGGCCCTGAAGTCAGGAGGACCTGGGATCAAATCTGGCCTCAGACACTCAACACTTACTAGCCATGTGACCTTGGGCAAGACGCTTAACCCCAATTGCCCTGCCTTCCCCCCCTCCAAAAAGAAAACTAAAAGTTGGTGTCATTAACCATAGCTTCTTACTTGCCCTAGATTTTTTTATTTTCCCTGACGTGCTTTCTGTATCAGATAGATGCATAGATGAGCATAGAGAGATCTGGCCAGTGGTTCATTGGGCTGGCCTGCCAATGCTAGGCGAAGGATAATACATGATAGAGAAGTAATGTCCTCCTGTGTCAGGGGGAAAGGATTTGGTATGATCTCCAGATATCTGCAATTGCCTTCAAAAAAATGTGTTCACTTCTCTGTCAATGCAAAAGGAACAAATGGTACTGGCACCATGTGATATAGGCACAGCTAGATGGCACAGTGGATAAAGTGCTGGATGTACATCGGAGGCTGGCAAATCTTAGTTCCAGTCTTGCCTAACTGTGTGACCCTGGGCAAATCACCTAATCTCTGCCTCAGTTTCCTCATCTATTAAATAGGGATACTATCATATCTACTTTCCAAGGTTGTTGTGCGTATAAAATTATATATATATATATATATATTTGTAAAGTGCTTCATAAACCTTAAAGTGCTATCCAGATGTTGTTGTCACCATCATCTCATCATTATCATCATCATTCTCTTACTAACTTTCTTGGGAAATGAGATGTCTGATTTTATATTTTTTTAGACAGAAGACCTTGGGTTTTATATTCTTTTTTTTTTTTTTAGCTCCACAGAGCTTTCTTCAAGTGCTGTACTTCCTTAAAATGAGGAGACTAATAACCTAGTTAGAACCAAATAGATTTAATATAAACTCCATTCCCCCCATCCATTCTCCATTTTACAAATGCAGCTCAACTATAATCTTCTAAAATTTGGCTTCTGGCTCCCTATTAGGACTTCTAGTCATGCCAAATTGAGTGATGCTTTTGTGATTTGGATGAGGATTTAAACACATTCATTTTTAGCTGCTATATTTAACTTTTAATCATACCCTATTTGGGATAAGTTTCAATTCCTCAAGTGCTGCAGCCAAGACATGCAAATGTTGGCCAAATAGGCTAGTGCTATATAAAAACCCCTTGATGCCTTAGAGTTTAAACTTTCTTTGAAGTAGCCTTTAATCAGTAATGCTGTCTTCCAGTCTTTATTTTTGAATGATAACCAACTGTGCCTTCTGTACTAACTATATAGTTCCTAGGAGTCTTGATTTACCATTTGTGATATATAAAAGGTCAAGAGACATAGTTTCTGGGTAATTAATAATGTTATTAATCATGCTAGCATATAATTAATAAAAGGGTCAGTGGCACTCTCAAATGCCAGAGACTCCTCATGGAATCCACCCAAGGCTTATAAGCCCTGGGAAGAATGGATGTTCCTGAGGGTGGAAATCAATTCTGAATGGTTAACAAGTAATGAAAGAATGAATATTAGAATGTGGGCTTATTCTAATGGGAGGGTCTGAGGGATGTGACTGATCATTCAAACTTGGTCAAAGAGACTTATCTTAGGGTACCATCTAGTGTAATCTAGACAAAAAGGAGAATCCACTTTTCCCTAGACCCGTCTGAGTAAAGCACAGTGGGCTGGAATCCATGAATACACCTAAACTAAAATTTCTTTACCTTTTGAACAGATCTGAGTTTTCCCTCTCAAAGTTTGCCTGAATAACCTACAGGGACTGATTTCTGAATGAGGTAGTAGAAAAGGGGAAAAACCTTAGTCCTAATTCAATAATTGGCTGTTAAAAGAGGAGAGAAAAAATCATTTCTCTTACATTATTAAGTATGTATTGCTAAAAGATGTGTGGTCAATGCTCAGTTATTGAAGGGCATATTCTCCATGCATATGGAAGCCATCTAGGCCCCCTATTCCCATGTGATTTTTGTCAGAGTTCTCCATGGAGGATCCATCTACCTAGTGCACCAGGAGCCCTCCTTTGGTTCTTTAGTATTTCGTGGCTTTTGGGTTGGCATTTCTATCCTGTCTTCCTCTTGCTACCTCACCTTTGTACTTCCTTTTCTGGTCAGAAATGTTCTCAGTGATGTCTTTAATGCTACTCTTCATATAGATTACCTTTGATAATATGCTGCAACCTACTTATATTCACACTGTGATCATCCTTTATTTTTTGGGTCTATTATGCAACTAGGTGGCATATTGGATAGTGTTCCTGCATCCAGGAAGACCTGAGTTCAAATTCATCCTCAGACACTTACTGTGACTCTGGGCAAATCATTTAACTTCTGTCTGCCTCTGTTTCATCAACTATAAATATGAAGATTATAATAATAGCACCTACTTTCCAGGGTTGACCAAGTGAAATAATATCTGGAAAGGGCTTAGCACATTGCCTGGAACATAGTAGGTGCTTAATAAATTCTTATTCTTTTTCTTCTTCTATTCTATCCTCCCCCTCACCCCTGTTCCATACCTGCAGTTTCTATTTTTATGAGATTTTAATATTCCAGTATTGACATCCAGAAAATATTGATGATAAAAAGATGTATTTTTTTTAAAGCAGGAATAGTTTAAGATCATTGAAAACATTACCTAATATCCCAGCTGTGATTCTGCCCATCTCTTCCTTCCATTCAATCCTATAACAGTAACACAAATTATATAGTACTTTTGGGAATATGGGGTATGATGGGGTGGAAACTAGTTATTTTATTCATATAGGGAATTTCCGGTGTGGAAACCCCCTCCATTGATATCACACAGATCAGCTCCTAGGTGATGGGATATAGAGTGCTGGGCCTAGAGTCAGGAAGACCTGAGTTCAGATCTAGCCTTAAACATTAACTAACTGTGTAATCCTGGTCAAGTCAGTTAATCTCTGCCTGAGTTCTCTCATCTGTAAAATGGGGATAATAGGAGCACTTAACCTGTTGTGAGGATCAATTGAGATGACCAATTAATTATAAAGTACCTGGCACACAGTAAAAACCATCTCAATGTTACCTATTGTTATTATTATGGGAGAGTTGCCTAGGATTTTGAGATGTTAAGTGACTTGCCAGAGTCATGCAGCTAATGAGTGTAAGAGGGGGAACTCAAGGCAGCCCTATTCAGTATGTCTGGCTGCTTCTCTTTACAATGTATACAGCTCTCCTGCCTCTTTAGAGCTAAATGGAAGAAGAGATGTGGGATCCATGGTAATCTACATTACTCTTCTGACCCACTAGAACAGATGATTAAGTACTGACTGTTCTGTGCTTGCATACACATTGGACCTCTGCCCCTAGATGGTTCCTTTCTGCAGCTCTCTTTCATCTCTTTAGTTCTTGTACTGGACAAGCACAAAGAAACAAATGTTTTTGAGTAACCTTGACATGCATAGAAAATGATTTTTCTTTCTATAAGCTTGATCAGCTGACAGGTATTGGATAGTATTGGATAGATGCTACATAAGCAAAAATATCCTTATGCTTAACCATAACAAAAATATGGTTAGCATATGCTATGGTGAGCATATGTTGTGGTGCTATGAATGCTGGGCAATGATATGATTGTCTAATGCCAATGAGATGCTGCTGGAAGAGCTATGTAAGTTTGATATTACCTGGAATCACACTTCTGCCTTGGCAGCTGGTGTAGTGCCCCTGGGATTCTTGGACTTTCTTTGAAGACTGTGGAAGTCTAGGAAGTAATTTGGATAGGGAAGTGGTTTCCATAGCATGGTGAGAAGAACTTGCCTTTAATTCAGAGGACTCCCTCCCTCGTTCCCTGTCCCTCTCCCTGTCCTTCTCCCTCTCTACCTCTCCCTGTATTCCTCCCTTATGAATAACTTAAACACTGAGGGCTCTGCCATGAACTGAGAAAATGACCAAGTGGTTTGATTGTTTTTTAGGTAAGCTTTCAGAATTAGAGCCTGCTTGGAAAAGTTTCTTCATCCTCTTGCAACAAAGCAAAAGAAAGCCTGACAAACTCAAGAAGGTTTTGTGTTTTCAGGAAAGAGATCTTTTGCCCCAAGCTTCTAGAAGTGCTTTTGAAATTCTGATTGAGGCATAGCTTCAGAGGTTTCTTAGTTCAACAGGTATCTATTAATCACCAGCTGTATTTCAAGTATCATGCTAAGTGCTGAAGGTACAAAGACAAAAATGGAAATACTATAGATTTAAGGTATTTTGAAGTAACAGTTCTTCTGGTGGAATGAAGTGGGTGACAAGTTTACACAGAGGCCCAGGGAAGCAGTTTACAAGAAGGCCACATCTCTGACACCAAGAAACACTGTAGCATGGCCAGTTACAGTCCATAGGCTGCTGCTTGTTCAGTCACAATGTATGGCAGTTTGCTATTTATGTAGCTACAAATACAAATGATTTGACTGTGCCACAACTGCTTTTGCTGTAGTGTAGACACAAGGATGATAGTACTAGTATATTATCATTACTTAAGTAATGTATGATCAGGTTGTACATAGTAATGTTTGCAAGCAGTTTTTTAAAGATATTTTGAAACGTATCTTCGAAGACACCTGGATTAACTCATTCTGTGTGATTTTTAGAATAATAGGCCTAGCTGAAAGGGTACTTGATTAGAAGGTACTGGTTATATTCCTGGCTTTGCCTTTTACCAAACTATAAAGGTCACTTAATTTTAAACAGATATCTTCCTATAATATAATAATAATATC
>NW_027185845.1:0-21055 GCF_028583685.1 Petaurus breviceps papuanus | reverse complement strand
CAATTGACTTTCTACTTTTCAAGAGTTTGAGATTTGTTTTTTTTTTTTCAATTTCTAAAGGAATTAGTTGTTTGTTTGGCTGCTTGATCAAGTAGGTGAATAAGCTTTAGACCTATGAATAAAGATTAGAATTGATATTAGTGATTATTTAAAATTGCATATAGAGTAGCAAAAAGCAAATGAAGCCAGTTTGTTATATAGGATATATTGTTATTTTCACAGATATTAACATAAATTAATTAAACATGAAAGTAATTATTTATTATCATTTTAATAAATTTAATTAGAAATTAAACATGAAATTATACATCACACACACACACACACACACACACACACACACACACACACACACGACAGATAAGACACTGGCTGGAAGAGACCTTTGAGATTTTCTAGTCCAGACCTCTCATTTTCTAGATTGAAGAAAATTGAGGCTCAGAGAAATTAAATAATTTACCCAGTTACACAGCTAATGTAGTGTCTGAATAACAAATCTCACAGGGAGTTATTTCCCCTTCTCCCATACTTATGGCTATAGAAAATACATTCATCTCACAGTGACACCTGAAACGTAAAATATGGCTGCTATCCTTGTTTTCCCAGTGCACTCTTCTAATATAAAGTTTCAACTGTATTTATAGGGAAGTTATCTTGTTGTAGTTCCATGGAATTGAGCCTCTTGTCAAAAAGAAAACTGCCCTGATGAACCAAAGTTCCTGTATTCAGTGACTCTCACTGTGAAAGGGCTGTTTTGTATTACGTTGCATCCTGATTGTTAATGGAGGTAACAACAGGGCCCCCAATGATCAAAACACACACCTAGGGACTGGAAGCAGGTAGAATAGTGAGGAAAGGACAGTCATAGAAGGGTAGGCATCAAGCCTCAAACCACTTTCTTCTGTGTGTCTCATTTTAGAGTTGGGGGGGCTCAACAGGAAAGAAGAAACATGACAGGTGCCTTGGAGAGGATTCTTCAGTGATCCTCCATTCTTGCCCTTCAGTAGAGCACCAATTTTTAGGTGAAGGTTGGAGAAGAAGAATTGGATGGTTGGTATTACTGTATATCTCCCCTTCCCCCTCCACTGGGTTACCTATTATCAATACTACACCATGGCCTGATTTTGCTTGTTGAACTAAATACTGCATGAATATGTTAGAGCTAGAAGGAGAACCTTAGAGGCCAGGTCCGCTGATTTGAGAGCAGTTCTCTCTCCACTGTATTTTTCTGACTGGTTTATCTGCAAGAATTGAGGTACAGGCATGGGATACATTTTTAAACTTCTCTCTCTATTCCCTAGTTTACTTCTCTGTGAAATGTGGGGAAATCTTGCCCTTGCAGAAACTGACAGCCTTTGTTTTAAAAGGAATGACTAAGAACGGAGATTGCCTCATCTTATTTGTCTCCTTTATTTTCTTTTTAGATTACAAACTTCTTGTGTCCTTTTTCTTGCAGTGTAATAGTAGAGATTCTTTAAATGTTTCTGAAATGAATATTGAAAGAATGAGAAAAAACATTTTTAACTTTTGCATGCAGCTTTTTTTAAAAGCCTTTTTTATAGGATAGAGAGCGCCCTAAAACTTCTACCTACATGAGGAGTTTTTCTTCAATAAGTAATGCTTATTAATGTTTTCAGTTTTCATCTTCTTAGTCCTTTCTTGTTCAGAATAGCCCTGCCTGGGGTAAGAGACTACAAGCTGATCTGGAGGCTTAGTGGGTATTTGCCATGAAGGAGTGAGATGGAGATTGCATGTTAATTAATATGTTTTCCTTCTTTCCCTTTCCTCCCTGCCCTTCTCTCTTTACTGGAAAAGGTCCCAAAAATCTTTTCTTCCACAGAATTCTGCTTTGTTTTTTGGTTCCATGTTCTTAAGTTATTTTTCTGCTTTTTGGCATTTACATTTTTCTTGGCCATGAAAACAGATGTTGGTAGATTCCCAGAGTGTCTTTGGTGCAGTCCTGCTGGCTCCTTTTGCTAATGTCTTGTCTCCAAGTTGCTCAGATAATTTTATTTACATTCATAGGACATAGATTAGTATATCAGAGATTGAATCTTTACCCATTTCCTGGCAGTGAACCACCTCCTGTATAGTTTTTGAAGCATTCCCAAGCAAAGATGACTCTGGAAGGGAGAAGGAAGGAAACAAGTATTTATTAAAATAAACACCTACTATGTGCCAACTACTGTGCTAAGTACTTTATAAATATTATCTCCTTTGATTATCAAAGAACCCTGGGAGCTAAGGGCTAATATTATTGCCATTTTTCAGTTGAGGAAACTGAGGCAGACACCAATTAAGTGACATGCCCAGGTCACTTAGCCAGTAAGTGTCTGAGGCCATATTTGAACACAGGTCCTCCTGACTCTGGCCACCTATGATGATGGTAAAGATTTTTGCCATAATTCCTGGAACACAGCACTTAAATTCTTCATGATTAAATGATTGGTTGATGCTTATAAGGAGCTTCAGTCTAAGAAGTCTCAGCAAAACCTTCAGTGGCTGGAAGAGAGATAGATTGAAGAATCCTTTTTTTGAGAATGAAGACCAAATACAGGGTCTTTATTATGAAGGACCAGCTCTTTCTGGTTCTTTGATAAGTTAGAGCTGAGAGCTATGGAAATGCAGGTCAAGTTAACTTAAATGGATAGATCACTGTAACTCTGCAAAACGCTGGAAAAGTAGAGGTATTGGTGACTCTGATTCATGGTAATGATTTATCTTTATGTCAAACTATGAACAAGTTAGTGATGACTTGAAGAAAATAAGAAGCAAAACTGACATGAAGAACTACTGGTAATAATACTACCAATTACTATTGGACAACAGCTAGAAATTAAGAAAACTTTTTTATTTTCATTTCAAAGAAAATACTTTAAATTAAGTGACTTAAAACCCCTTCTTAATTGTCATTATAAATTGTTGTTTACCTTGTCTCTGATCTTTTGTGTTTCCTGGCTTGACTCTGTAGTCCACGTTGCCATTTTGTTTATAAAACTTTTATGGAGTTTAGACCTTTGTGAGATAGAAAATATCTGGGTCTATACAGTCCTTCTAGTGTCTGGTAAATTAGTGGATCACAATCTTCTTTGAGCATTGGAACTTAAGCAAACGGGAATCAAGTAAAAATACAGGAGTGATTTGTTGTTTTTTTTTTCCCGTGTCAGAAGCAAAGCTTGATGGAGGAGAGGTTGGTCAGATGAATGCTGCACACAGTCAGACTGGCTTTCTTACTGACAAGACCTACTTAGACACTTAAATGACAGCTTGGGAAGGTCATCGGTTGAGGGTCAGAGATGACATTGCGCACTGAAAGCTGGTAAAGAAGACTTGGTTTCATGTCTCACCTATGGCAGATTCAGTACTGGTTGTGTGACCCTGGGCTGGTGGTCACTTTACCTAGATTTTAAATTGCAGGATAGGTGTTGATTTTCATTGGTAGAGGAATAAAAAGCTCTTAGACCAGTGAAATTCGTTCTGATCCACAAGAGAAAAAAAAAAGTTCACTTGTCTAACAAGCAAGAAGTGTTTGCCATCTGGTTGATTTGTTTTTTCACAGGTTTTAAAATATAAGTGAATGACATACATATATCATTTGATGAAATATCAAGCTGAATCTGTTGTCCTCTCCCCCTGAAGGTGTTTACAATGTTAGGGGAAAAGAAAACAGAATCATTCAAAAGATTCAGCAAACTGGTGTTTGCTGTGAAGCTATGTGGAACTTTGGATGAAAACTGAAGTATAATTGAGTGGGGCAGTTGCCTCTCTAAGCTGTTAATATCAGTTATTCAGTTTAGCCTACATGTAAGGTATTATACTGGGCACTGGATGGGAATACAGAAGATGAAGAAGTAAATATAATGGTTCCTGTCTTTAAATTGTACACAAAATTAGCAGACTTTGTACTTACTTTTTTTATTCTGAACTTAAAACACCAGATAAAATGAACATTTCTATTATAAATTATAATAGAATAATAGGATTAAACATGAAGCTTAATATCTTTTATGTACAGCTAGTTTTTCCCGTATAATATAACATAACATGACATAATACGATATAATATGTACATAAAAGTGCAGAGAGAGCTGTCTGCTTTCACACAAATAAACACGTTAGTGCTTTTTTTGCTTTGGGGAGTATAGTGGTTAACCACTAGATTTGGAGTATGAGAATATGGGTTCAAGTTACAGTGGCCATCACTAACTGTGTGATACTGGCAACTAGTGCAACAGGCCTGGAGTCAGGAAGAACTTGAGTTCAGGGGCAGCCTATAGACACTCCCTAGCTGTGTGACCGTGGGCAAGTCAATTAACCTCTCTTTGCCTTAGTTTCCTTGTCTTTCTCTCACCCACTCAAGGTTGTTGTGAGATCATGATTGTAAAGCACTTAGCACAGTGTCTGGTACATCGTAAGTACCATATTAATATCAGCTATTACTATTATAATCTTGGGCATATCACTTAATCTCTGAGCTGCTTCTGCTTTATCATCTTTAAAATGAAAGAGTCTCTGAGGTCCTTTCCAGTCCAACTCCTTAGAATCCAGAGTGATCATGGGAGCTGGTGAAATAATAGATCCAGAAGGAGTGTTGAGTACAATTTGGAATGAAAGAAATGGGATTTGGTCCAGATTAATGGGAAGGACATTGCAAGAAAGGAAATGCTGCCTGCCTGGGATGTTTTTTTTATAGGCTGTTAAAGGCAGAGCTGGATCAGGAAGCAGCTAGGTTGCCTTTCTGCAGAGGAGGTTATATATAGGGAACTGATGTCAGGCCTGGGGGTAGGGAGGTGGGGGTTGGGGGGGGGGTGGGCAATTGATGGAGTACTTTGAAGTCCATTGTATAAAGTTTCTCCTTTGTTAAATATCTTTTTGTGGAGTCAAGGGTAGGGGGGTGCTTTTGTCTTTACCTCCTTTTCTAGAAAAAAAAAAAGATTCCCTTCTCTTCTCCTTTATAGTGAAGAAAAACAATTAAGCAAAAACATCCTATGCTGGGACCATTTCTGACAGCGTATGTGGCATTGTCTCCTGGTGTGTTTGATTATCTTTTCTCTGGGGCTTGTCTTGATTTTTTTCATCTACTCGGATTTCAGCTCTCTTTAAATGATCTTTACATTTGTATGGTTGTGGTCATTGTATAAAATCTTTATTCCAGTTCTGTTAATTTTGCCTTCATCAGTTCATTGGGTTCTTTCCCTGTTTCTTGAATTACTCAATTTACCTTTTTTTATTGTACAATAATATTCAATTACAGTTATACCTCTTTTTTTTTTTCTTTTTTTTTTTGGGGGGGGGAGGTGGGAAGGCAAGTCGGTTAGGGTTAAGTGACTTGCCCAAGGTCACACAGCTAGTGTGTCAAGTGTCTGAGGCTGGATTTGGACTCAGGTCCTCCTTATTCCAAGGCTGGTGCTCTATTCACTGCACCACCTAGCTGCCCCCACTACTTATTTTTTTCAGTTGTTCCCCATTCAGGGAGGCAGCTAGGTGCTGTGGATAGAGCACTGGGCCTAGAATCAGGAAGACCTAAGTTCAAGTGCCATCTCAGACATTTACTAGCTGTGTAACCCTGGGCAAGTCACTTTTCTCCTCAGTTTCCTCATCTGTAAAATGAGCTGGAGAAGGAAATGGCAAACCATTCCAGTATCTTTGCCAAGAAAACCCCACAGTGGGTCACACAGAGTCAGACATGACCGAACAACATGACTGAGTGCATTAAGGGTTGTTGTGAGGAGGAACAAATGATATAGTATTTGAAAAACGCTTAGCACAGTGCCTGTAGTAGGCACTACATAAATGCTTATTCCCTTACCACTTTTTCCCCCACTTTTTTAAAATTTGCTACCATTGCTTTGAATATTTTGGTATACATTAAACCTTTGTTTTCTATCTTTTTCTTCCTTGAGGTACTTTCCCATTTGTGGGAATCGGGTTAGATAGGCAGTAGCAGCTAGATTAAAGGGCAAAATAGTTTAGTCTGTTTTCTTGCTTCATTCCAAATTGATATGCAGTTAAAATTCTCCTCTCCAGTGTTCCAGCCTTCAGAGCAATGAGTTAAGCCATTCTTTGTGATCTTGCCAATTTGCAGGGTGTAAGGTGAAACCCCCAGATTGTTTTGATTTGCATTTTTCATTGTGTTAGAGATTTGGATCATGTTTTCCAATGGTGATTTATAGTTTGCAGTTATTTTTTTTTGTGAAAACTGTTCATATCATTTAACTACTTATCCTTTGGGGAAATCGTGGTTAGTACCATTTATTTTTTTGCATCAATTCCCTATATATTGGATGTCGGACTTTTATTAAAGCAATACAGATATTTTCCCCCACCCCATAGTTTAGCTTGCTTTTCTCTTTGTTGATTTTATTTTTGCAAAATCTTTAAAATTTTCCATAATCTAAATAGTCTATTTTGCCTTTTGTGTTATCCTCTGTTCATTGTTTAAGAATTTTCCTCCTGGCTGCAGTAGTGAAAGGGGAATCTTCTTCTTCTTCTTTTTTTTTTGATGTAGACTTTCATATTTAAGTCATATCCATTTTGAGCCCATTGTGATAGATGGTGCGGATTGTTCATCAAAACCTTTCTGCTCAGCTGCCTTTTCCTAGCAGCTCTTGACAAAAAGGAATCTTTTCCCTAGTAATTTGCATTCCTGAATTTACCAAACTCTGGGCTGCTAATTTTAGTTATTTCTGGTTCTTGGTTATCTCCACTGATTGACTTTTCTGGTTTGTTTTTTTTTAGCCAAGTGCCAAATAGTTTTTATGATTACTGTTTAATATAATTTAAAGTCTTTAGGTGTCATTCACACACAGTTTCTGTTTGATGTTGGAAATAATTGGTAACTTCTAGTTTTCTGAACTAAACTGTGTAGTTGAGGAAGGTTACCCTTTCTTTAGTATGCAGGATGGATTAGAAACGAGGGGGGCTGTAGGCTAGCCAGGAGTCAGTTGCTCAAGGCCAGGAATGTGATAATTGGGACCCAGAGAAAGGTTTAATTATTGGATTGGAGAGGAGGTGGAGAACTGGAGAAATACTGGAGAAAAACAAGAGTTCTGAAGACTTCCCGGAACACAGAGGTCATCAAGTGAAGGCTGGATGGATAGCCATGTGTTTGGTATATTTTAGAGGAGGTCCCTGTATTATGGGGTAGTTTGGGCTGGATGACCTCAGTGATTCTGAAATTTCATGATTCTATGAAAACTGGGACCGTTGATCTAGAGCTGAAGCTGGAAGGGCTGACTGAGGCCATTTAGGCCTCATTTCATAGATGAGGCAACTGAGGGCCAGGGTGATTGTGATTTGCCCAAAGTTAACAGGTAGTAAGCATGAGAGAAAGAATTAAGCCCAGGTTTCCTGACCCTAGAGCCACTAGCCTTTCCATGGCAGCTTGCTAAATGATGGATTTGATGTGAGAAACTGAGGAAATTAGTAGTGGAAGTGACTTTGCAGCCATAATTCTCTAGAAGAGACAGGAAGGATAGTGGTGCTCATGGAAGATTTAGATTAGAAGGGATCTGAGACATCATTGTTATCATTATTTCAAACTCCTCCCTTTTACAGAAGAAAAAACTAAGGCTTGAGGAAATAACAGAATTTGACTAAGGTAGCATAGGAAATAAGCAGAATGATGATTTTGAAGCCAGGTCAACTTGTTTTAAATTCAGAGCTCTTTCCACACAATGAGATGATGGATTTTGTCTTGGTCATATTTATGATGTTGGAAATTTAATTCAGGAGCAAGTGGCTTTCTGTAGTTATTCATTTCTTCTTTCAGACTCTTAAAATAGGGTCTTCAGGAATGCTGAGTGCTTTCTGTAGACACGAATTTCAGCAGATTATATTGAAGCATCCACTTTGAGCCACATATATGGATGTCTGCTTTAGTGGCAGACTAATAACTCAGTTTGGAAACAGTCAACTGTTCCAGAGGTAGCTATCATGAATCTAATGAACCAGCTAATAAATATTTACCCTCCAGGCCTTTCAGATTGTTCCTTAATTCATTGAATGACACAGTTGCTGTTCTGTACCAACACAACACAATAAATTTGTCATTCATTTGACAAGCTACATAGATACAAATTCATTCTCACTGTACCAAATCATTCTACTGTGGCCATATGAAGATCCAGCTTTTTAGTGATGTCTAATGGCATCAACGAGCCTTGTTATTGGGTCTGCTTAGCTTTTAAAAAGGTCGCTGCAGCTGACAACATTAGACATGTGTTTGGGAACAACCTCAGTTCTTCATCTGTGGAGATGGAGAAGAAAATTTTGCCAGGAAAACCCCAAATGGGGTCATGAAGAGTCAGACACAATTGAAATGACTGAGCCAATCAGATTTCTTACATCCTGAAGGGGAACTAGTTAAATGGTGAGTCTTGTGATGTTCCTTCAACACTAAGCCAACCCCCATGAACCCAGAGTTATCTTCTGTGTCTCTTATGTATAGGAAGGCAGCATAATGTAATGGAAAGTGACTAAATTTGGAACCAGAGGACCTGTGTGATTTTCGGCAATTTACTTCCCTTTTTGGTCCTCAGTTTTTTTCATTTGTAAAATAAACAAGTTGGACCACATGATCAATAAGATGCTTGGTAACTCTAAATCTTATGAGACCAAAAACCTAAATTTATGCTTATATAGCCAGGTCCCATTAGTAAAGTGGTTGAGTGTATTCAAATTCACAGTATCTGAAATTATAATTATGTAAAATATGTGAATATACAGTATATAACAATGTGACCATTTAATAGTATCCATTATTTACACTAATCGAGACTTAGAAAGATCTGGGTTCAGATCTAGCTTATGGGACTAACTGACCCTGGGAGAGTAACTCGGGTAAATTATTAGCTTGTTAACTGAATTGTGATGGATTATAAATCTGGTAGAGCCCCTCACTGCCAGTCTTACACAGGCACAGATCCTTCTCTTTCTCTTATGTAGATCTTGATCTATATGTGTATATCTATGACTTTCTAATTGTTATGGGACATGCCAACAGACTCTTTTAAACAAACATTTGAGATTAAAGGTAAAACAATTTCATTTTTTTCAAGCTAATTATGTTTGCTTTGGCAAGTTCTAAAAGTGAAAAAGTGAGTTGTCATTGAAACTCCTTTTTCTCAAATTGAGTAGCATGTAAACCTGTGTTGTGAACATAGAAGCTTTCCTCAGGGCAGGTATAATGGGAGGTGCCACAAGACAAAAAATGTTTCCCTGTCCAAAAAAAAAAAGTCTCCTGCACCTGCTAGTCATGGTATCCAAAACTGTCGTATTGTAGTATCTCATTTGATCCTCACGACTACCCTTTGAAGTAGCTCCCCATTTTACATTTGAGGAAACCAAGCAAGCAGCTATTAAGTGATTTGCCAGGATCACACAGCTAGTAAGTGTCTCAGGCTGCATTTGAACCTAGATCTTCCTGACTCTAGGCCCATTGCTCCATCCACTGAACCACTAAGTTGTCTCAGTATGACAGATTCATTCATTTATGTTAAATTATACTTACCTGACTCCTCTCTCTTAAAAAGTAAACACTTCTGAGTGAGATGTTGTGTAAAGGAAGCCATTAGCCCCTTAGTGTAAATTCATTTGGAAATGATTTCTTAAATGATAGCTTGCTAAATGCTAAGGTCCTGAGATTATTAGCTACAGTTCAAGATATTTGAGTTTAAAGAGGAAGGAAAGAGAAATTGGGCATTAGGGAAGAGCAAGTCTGAATAGGACAAATTGTAGGACTGTGGGCTTCCCCAAAACAGTCTGAGGGGCACACTGGGTGGGGTATGGAAAAATGGGACCTTGTCAAGAGAAAGAGAAGTGGGGCCTGGCACATAGTAGGGGCTTTAAAAATGCTTACTGCTTGCTTGATTGAAAGTTTACTACAGATAAACCTTTCCTTTTCCAGTTCTGTCCATGGTCAGCCTTGCTTGTGTTCTGTCCATCTCTACGACTTTAGTAGCAGGGTGCATGTGTGTATGGGAGGGAGGTTGATGGGGATGCCATCCCCCTGTCATTCCTAGGAGGAGCTCCTCTGTAGTAAACAATGACAGCTGTGACTGTATAGCACATAGCCTCAGGGGAGAAAAGAACTATGAAGCTATTTATTCTAATATCCTAAGTGGGATTAAAACCACATCCGTATTGGTAACAAGCTTGTTCATTAAGCCATTATTCCAGCTTAACCCCAGTATGGTCCTCCCTCCTTCCCATCCATCTCATTCTCTGTAAAGCTCGGCAGTTCTCCAATCTCTCTGAGAAACACAACTCACTCACTTGAATGACCCTCATGTGCTTAAAGTGAGCACATGGTAGCTCTTTTATTTAGCTGTGTCAGATGACCTGGACACCCTTTGTGAACTTTGGGCTTTCAACAGAAATTATATCTAATTCCCTAATGACTCTTGCGTTGGTGAGTAGGTAACATCTGTCAACTCTGTGGGCCAGGCACTCTAGTTCTGGTGTCAATGACCCCATTACCCTCATATCCACAGCTGAGATCCCAGGGAGACTTGGAATGTTGTTTTGAAGTCAAATATTGGCTCATTTTAGAGGAGGAGGAGGCTATTTCTCCCCTTCCTCCTTTGAGTTTTGTGCTGAAGTGTTTATACCCATTACACTAAGATGATGGACAGTTGGGAAATTTGAGTTTTTCATGCTGGGAGAGGCACTTTCTTGATGGAGCAGAACTGTCCCCAGAACTAGGTATCAGGAGACTAGGGTTCTGAGGTCCTGGCTTTTCTATAAGCTTCCTGTGTAACCATGGGTAGTTCATTTACTACTTCTCTCAAGTCTAACATTCTGTTATTTTGTGAATCCCCTCTCACTAAATTAGTTCTTTCTTTTGGACAATTTGAATATAAGGAATTTATCTTTAATTTTTAGAATCATTTGAGTCTGTGTTTGAATTTGTGCAACTATATGACAGGTAATGTGAGGGTCCCCAGGTCCCTGTGGATTGTTTACAACCAGAAAGAGTAACCTGCATAAGAAGAAAACTAACTTTTCCACCAAGAAGCAACTAATGAAAACCTGCAAATCTCAACAATTGACTTCTCTGGATAGAATGTAGATCGCTCCACTTTGTACATGACTTTTTCTTTATTCCCTTTCTCTTTTTCTCCTTCTCTCTTTTCGTGTATGTTAAGCAAAGGGAATCATAATCAGAGGCTGACAAAAAGTCAGAGCTGAAAGGTACCTTAGAAATCACCTAGTCCAATTTATTAATCTATAGCTGAGGTCCAGAGAGGAGAAAGGGCATCCAGAAATCAATTATGTTTAGAATTTATTTTTCTTTGGAGGAGGAGAAAGTGATCACAAAGTGTTATTAGTATACCACTGAATTTATTATAATTTAATTATTTCAAAGTGAATGTTTTAGAAAGATACGAACTTTCTGATGATAGTATTGCAAAAGTTCCTATGAGGAAAAGAATTTTCTCTTATTTAATTCTTAATACTATGTTTACCAGAATCTGATATTGACTAATTCTGTGGCTAAAAGTACAGGTGTGCAGGTAATACAAGTAATGTTATCTAATCCTCAGGCATCAATTTCAAAATAGGGATTTGTGACAAATTCAATATGCAAAAAACTCAGAAGAACCTTGGGATATTTTATAGAAAGCTGTCTGCAATACTTTTCATTCTTTTCCTTCTCTCATTTCTTTCTAAAGTATTTTCTAAAGTATTTCCAAGTTAACCCAAGTCTTCCATCTCAATCTCTGTCTCTCCCTTCCTTCTTCCCCTTCTCTTCCTTCCATTTCTCCCCTTCTCTTCTTTCCCTTTGTGTAGAAATCAAGATAGGCTACAACTTGACTAGGCAGTAATGATGTCAAAGTGTTACCAACTTTCTTGGGTATTTCTTTATATGAAAGGGTGCAAGCCTCACCCCATAAAGCAGTGAGAAGTTGGTAAGCCTTTACTGTAAATGGAAAGTCTTTGGCCAAGCAAGATAAACTTCCTAACTTCATTTTGCTTCACTAATTAGTATTTTTTTTTCTGAAAAGGGGGTAATGAAATCTTTAGAAGATCATTAATGATCTGCTTTATTTCCATATGTTTTACTCAAGTAATTCTATTTCCCTATTTATGAAGTATAAAATTTTAGCACTGGAAAGGGGTCTTAGTGACCAGCTAGTGATCACAGAATCAGTGTTAGTAACTTAGCCCTTGAAACCTTTCTGGCTTGAAATACGTTGACAGAATATTGGCCTAGAGGACCTAAGAATATTGAATACTACCGGCATAAAGGGGAAGGTCAGGGAAATTTTGGAACAAAATAGAGGAAATGAAGCCTGTTTTCATGCTGAAAAATTACCACACATAGTAAATGTTTTTGCTATCCCCATGATTTTATTTTTAGTAGGGGAAATATTGCTAGCATCAGCATTTTTTTCTTAGAACCTTTATTCTCATAGTCACAGGTCCTGGAAAAGAATTGGGGAAATCCTAATCTAAGTCAAACCCCCTCAGCTAAAGGAAATTGAAACCTGGAGAGGTTAATGGGATTTTTACTTATGCAGAAAAATCCTCTCTTTAACCCCAACTCCTGAAGTGAAGCAGAGAGAAAATGAAGATCAAGATATTTTACATTCATCTCTATCTCTTCCTTTGTTCCCTTCCATGAAGATCTGGCCATTTTAATGGACTTCTTTAGGTTGAGTACTCTACCCAATCCAGGTGACTGTTCAAGGTGGCCCAGAGACTCACCAACTGCATTTCCCCTTTGCCTTGGGAGATTCCTAGGACAAATTAATTACAGTCATATTTTTAGGCCAAAGGTGAAGTAGAAACAGCCTCCACTAAAATAAGTGCTTTTTTTTTTTTCTGGGTATTTTGGTTTTCTGAACTGCTTCCAGCTGTCCTTGAGGACCACAGATTATGACATTTTTCATTGCATTCCTGACATGTTTAAAAAAAAAAATTGCTGCTACAATCTACTGTAGTTGATTGATGCTGGAAAAGTTTGCAGTGCCTGACAATAGTTCTTTTCCATGAAACACTCCATTGATAGAACCCTTAGAGCTAGCCCAACAGTGGTTGTTTTATTGCTGTATTAATGGAGCCTGGTACTTGGGTGGAGGGCAGGGGTGATGGTGGGAGGGTGGGGGTGGGGAGAACATAGGAAGGAAAGTTTGATCGAGCCCTAAGGTGGGTTACTCTATCTTCCTTAGAGTTCGTCAGTGAAAAATAAAAATAAAAACAATACAGTCATCCCAATGAGAAGAGGGGCTAATGTGCTTATGCAGTGATGCACTAAATGAATTATTCCTAGCCGTGAGGAACAAGTGCCATCTCCGGAAGAATCAGCAAGTGTGCTGTGTTTTCTATGGCTCTTTCTCATCAAGTTATTTGCTTTCTTAACGTGCATGGAGGGGGAACAAATCAGTTGTAAAAGATATGGATGTGAGCTGACTGGGGGGGATGTGATATACTTGGCAGGCTCCTCATCACTTCCAGTGAGAAGATGGAAACCAGAGGGCTTTTTTTTCTTGCACCGCCCTCCCCTTTTCTGTAATGTAATTGGCCTTTTTTCCCTTATAGTTTATTGCTTTCATTTGGAGAGGAGGAACCCTGTCCTTAGTGGGCTTCACAGGCCGATGGAATGTATTTTATCTTTATCATTTCCTACTCAAAGCATTTTCTTGGGTTGCTTGTGAATTTTAAGATTGAAACTTTGAGGCCTGTCTTCTGTAAAGCATAGGGTCAGATTTAGCTTACACCCTCAGAATAGAGCCACAGAGAGGGCTTTAGGCTGAGGTATTGTTGGCAGCTGCTCAGATGATTGGTTCCATTAAGTGACACTGAGCAACAAAGGAAGTATCTTGGATGTTGTGGGAAGACTTGTCATTTACTGTGGCAAACTACTTCATTCACCTTTGGAGCTTCTGTTCAATCATTTATAAAATGAAGGTGGGGCACAGTCCCACAGCTTTGGAGTCAGAGTACTCTAGTTCAAATGTCACCTCTGATCCTTACTACTTATGTGACCTTAGGACAGTCACTTAACCTCCCTTGGCCTCATTTACTTCTTCTGTAAAATGAGAGGGTTGAACTGGTTAGCCTCTGAGGTTTCTTCCAGTTCTAGAATATGATTACTGTGACTAAATAATATCTAAGGTTTCTTTCATGGCAAAATCAGTGTTATCTTTCCAGCTGTCAATCCTATTTTCTCTGATTACCCTGAGAACCACTTAAACCAGACTGTAGAGTTTAATTAAGTGCTGTTTGGGAGTAAACTGGATTGTTCTAAAAGTCTACTGTGCCATTCACCTCCATCTGCAGCTGTAGTTAGATCAAGGATTTTCCTTCATGTCTTGTTCCACGTCCATGCCTCTCTGATTTAATGCACACATTTCCCCTTGTATGCACAGGTGTGTATGTGGAGAGTAAGAAACTGCCATTACAAATGAAAAATAAAAAGAAGCTGCCATTACTAATGTCAGTAAAATGTACATATAATGTGCATCTATTTTGGGGGGCAGCTGGGTGGCACAGTGGATAGAGTGCCCAGGCCCAGAGTCAGGAAGATCTTAGTTTCAGTAGGCCTCAGATGCTTACTAGCTATGTGACCCTGGGCAAGTCACTTAATTCTGTTTGCCTCATTTTCATCATCTATAAAATTATATGGAGAAAGAAATGGGAAACTTCTCCAGTATCTTTGCCAAGAACATTCCAAATGGGGTCACAAAGAGTCAGACATTACTGAAAATGACAACTGAATTTTATTTATTTAAATCCAGTCTCAGACAATAGCTTGTGACCCTGGACAAGTCACTTAACCTCTGTCTACCTCATTTTCCCTGTCTGTCAAATGAGAATAACAATAGCACCAGGGTTGTTGGGAGGACCAAATAAGACAATGTATGTAAAGTGGTTTGGCAGTGTCTGGGACATAGTAGGGGCTATATAAATGTTAGTTATCCCTTTTATAACATGGAAAGCCTGCATCTTTAAACATATTAGGGTTTGAATCTCTATACTCATCTATGCATCTATATGATACAGAAAGCACATTAGGGAAAATAAAAAATCTAGGGCAAGTAAGAAGGAAAAAGAAGTTTAAAATCCTGACTTAGAAAAGAGGCCATTTAAGCCAATTCCATCATTCTGCAGATAAAGAAACTGAGGCAAAGGACTTGCCCAAAGTCTTGCATCTAATCAGACATAGAATTTGAACCCAGGTCCTTTGACTCCCAGAGATAGTAAGTACTCTTTCTATTGTACCAGGTAAAGAGGAAAAAAATAACAATTCAGATGTCTCTGTATGCCTAGTATAATGTCATTTTAAAACTGCAACCTTATCTAGTCACATCTCAAAGAAAAACTCTATATCCCAGATATTAGAACCAATGACACTTCTAATCACCCATACTTGGATGAAATCCTCTCAAAGACTACCTGATGGCTCTCAGGGGACTCTAATTCAAGGTTTTCCCTAAGGAAAGGCTGGTGCCATTAGTGAAAGAAATAGTGCTGGAACCTTTCTTTGCCCATCCAAGCCACATCAAGTCACCAGTGGAGTTTTTGGTGGCAATAGTCATCTAGCTGGGTGACTGTGTATAAAGAAGTAATTTCCTGCTCACCTAGTCTTTTTTTTTTTTTTTAAGCAATTGGGGTTAAGTAACTTGCTCAAGGTTACACGGCCAGTTATTTCTGGGTGGGTGCTAAGTGTCTGAGCCTGGATTGGATCCCAGGTCATCCTGACACTGAGGCTGGTGCTCTTACTCGCTGTGCTACCTGGCTGGCTCCTGCTCACCTAGTCTTGAGAAAGCTTTAAAAGAGCTTACAAGGTGATACTTTCTCCTCCTTCCCCTGCTAGCATAGAGCCCCAAACTCCAGCTCATTAATAATGACTCTCAGCTAGTAATGGAGTGGAGGGGGAAAGCCTGAGGACTAGCATGTGCAATGACAAACTAACCTCAGTGTTAATCAGCAGTTTCTAACTCCCCTTGCCCCATCAAAACATATATGAAAGCTGCTCTCAAGATACCAAGCTGACTGAATCTTGCTGTTTCACTACTCAGTATGACGATTTATGCTCTCAAGGGCTAAACAAACAGCTGGTGAGTAAGGGGGAGAAACAAAACTCTGGGGATCCCCAGGAGAATATAAACTCTTCAAGGTGAGAGAGGTTTTTTTTTTTTTGCCTCTTTATTTCTCAGTGCCAAACCAACAGTTTGTTGGATTGACAGTTAAGTGTGGAAATAGAGTATTAGTAAATGCAATGCTCTTAGAGCCAATTGTGTAAGTGCCTTACAATTCCGGTTTGACTGGATGAGGATAACAGGCCTTTAAAGATGTAGGCTTGGGGTGGCTAGGTAGCACAGTGAATACAGCACTGGCCCTGAAGTCAGGAGGACCTGGGATCAAATCTGGCCTCAGACACTCAACACTTACTAGCCATGTGACCTTGGGCAAGACGCTTAACCCCAATTGCCCTGCCTTCCCCCCCTCCAAAAAGAAAACTAAAAGTTGGTGTCATTAACCATAGCTTCTTACTTGCCCTAGATTTTTTTATTTTCCCTGACGTGCTTTCTGTATCAGATAGATGCATAGATGAGCATAGAGAGATCTGGCCAGTGGTTCATTGGGCTGGCCTGCCAATGCTAGGCGAAGGATAATACATGATAGAGAAGTAATGTCCTCCTGTGTCAGGGGGAAAGGATTTGGTATGATCTCCAGATATCTGCAATTGCCTTCAAAAAAATGTGTTCACTTCTCTGTCAATGCAAAAGGAACAAATGGTACTGGCACCATGTGATATAGGCACAGCTAGATGGCACAGTGGATAAAGTGCTGGATGTACATCGGAGGCTGGCAAATCTTAGTTCCAGTCTTGCCTAACTGTGTGACCCTGGGCAAATCACCTAATCTCTGCCTCAGTTTCCTCATCTATTAAATAGGGATACTATCATATCTACTTTCCAAGGTTGTTGTGCGTATAAAATTATATATATATATATATATATTTGTAAAGTGCTTCATAAACCTTAAAGTGCTATCCAGATGTTGTTGTCACCATCATCTCATCATTATCATCATCATTCTCTTACTAACTTTCTTGGGAAATGAGATGTCTGATTTTATATTTTTTTAGACAGAAGACCTTGGGTTTTATATTCTTTTTTTTTTTTTTAGCTCCACAGAGCTTTCTTCAAGTGCTGTACTTCCTTAAAATGAGGAGACTAATAACCTAGTTAGAACCAAATAGATTTAATATAAACTCCATTCCCCCCATCCATTCTCCATTTTACAAATGCAGCTCAACTATAATCTTCTAAAATTTGGCTTCTGGCTCCCTATTAGGACTTCTAGTCATGCCAAATTGAGTGATGCTTTTGTGATTTGGATGAGGATTTAAACACATTCATTTTTAGCTGCTATATTTAACTTTTAATCATACCCTATTTGGGATAAGTTTCAATTCCTCAAGTGCTGCAGCCAAGACATGCAAATGTTGGCCAAATAGGCTAGTGCTATATAAAAACCCCTTGATGCCTTAGAGTTTAAACTTTCTTTGAAGTAGCCTTTAATCAGTAATGCTGTCTTCCAGTCTTTATTTTTGAATGATAACCAACTGTGCCTTCTGTACTAACTATATAGTTCCTAGGAGTCTTGATTTACCATTTGTGATATATAAAAGGTCAAGAGACATAGTTTCTGGGTAATTAATAATGTTATTAATCATGCTAGCATATAATTAATAAAAGGGTCAGTGGCACTCTCAAATGCCAGAGACTCCTCATGGAATCCACCCAAGGCTTATAAGCCCTGGGAAGAATGGATGTTCCTGAGGGTGGAAATCAATTCTGAATGGTTAACAAGTAATGAAAGAATGAATATTAGAATGTGGGCTTATTCTAATGGGAGGGTCTGAGGGATGTGACTGATCATTCAAACTTGGTCAAAGAGACTTATCTTAGGGTACCATCTAGTGTAATCTAGACAAAAAGGAGAATCCACTTTTCCCTAGACCCGTCTGAGTAAAGCACAGTGGGCTGGAATCCATGAATACACCTAAACTAAAATTTCTTTACCTTTTGAACAGATCTGAGTTTTCCCTCTCAAAGTTTGCCTGAATAACCTACAGGGACTGATTTCTGAATGAGGTAGTAGAAAAGGGGAAAAACCTTAGTCCTAATTCAATAATTGGCTGTTAAAAGAGGAGAGAAAAAATCATTTCTCTTACATTATTAAGTATGTATTGCTAAAAGATGTGTGGTCAATGCTCAGTTATTGAAGGGCATATTCTCCATGCATATGGAAGCCATCTAGGCCCCCTATTCCCATGTGATTTTTGTCAGAGTTCTCCATGGAGGATCCATCTACCTAGTGCACCAGGAGCCCTCCTTTGGTTCTTTAGTATTTCGTGGCTTTTGGGTTGGCATTTCTATCCTGTCTTCCTCTTGCTACCTCACCTTTGTACTTCCTTTTCTGGTCAGAAATGTTCTCAGTGATGTCTTTAATGCTACTCTTCATATAGATTACCTTTGATAATATGCTGCAACCTACTTATATTCACACTGTGATCATCCTTTATTTTTTGGGTCTATTATGCAACTAGGTGGCATATTGGATAGTGTTCCTGCATCCAGGAAGACCTGAGTTCAAATTCATCCTCAGACACTTACTGTGACTCTGGGCAAATCATTTAACTTCTGTCTGCCTCTGTTTCATCAACTATAAATATGAAGATTATAATAATAGCACCTACTTTCCAGGGTTGACCAAGTGAAATAATATCTGGAAAGGGCTTAGCACATTGCCTGGAACATAGTAGGTGCTTAATAAATTCTTATTCTTTTTCTTCTTCTATTCTATCCTCCCCCTCACCCCTGTTCCATACCTGCAGTTTCTATTTTTATGAGATTTTAATATTCCAGTATTGACATCCAGAAAATATTGATGATAAAAAGATGTATTTTTTTTAAAGCAGGAATAGTTTAAGATCATTGAAAACATTACCTAATATCCCAGCTGTGATTCTGCCCATCTCTTCCTTCCATTCAATCCTATAACAGTAACACAAATTATATAGTACTTTTGGGAATATGGGGTATGATGGGGTGGAAACTAGTTATTTTATTCATATAGGGAATTTCCGGTGTGGAAACCCCCTCCATTGATATCACACAGATCAGCTCCTAGGTGATGGGATATAGAGTGCTGGGCCTAGAGTCAGGAAGACCTGAGTTCAGATCTAGCCTTAAACATTAACTAACTGTGTAATCCTGGTCAAGTCAGTTAATCTCTGCCTGAGTTCTCTCATCTGTAAAATGGGGATAATAGGAGCACTTAACCTGTTGTGAGGATCAATTGAGATGACCAATTAATTATAAAGTACCTGGCACACAGTAAAAACCATCTCAATGTTACCTATTGTTATTATTATGGGAGAGTTGCCTAGGATTTTGAGATGTTAAGTGACTTGCCAGAGTCATGCAGCTAATGAGTGTAAGAGGGGGAACTCAAGGCAGCCCTATTCAGTATGTCTGGCTGCTTCTCTTTACAATGTATACAGCTCTCCTGCCTCTTTAGAGCTAAATGGAAGAAGAGATGTGGGATCCATGGTAATCTACATTACTCTTCTGACCCACTAGAACAGATGATTAAGTACTGACTGTTCTGTGCTTGCATACACATTGGACCTCTGCCCCTAGATGGTTCCTTTCTGCAGCTCTCTTTCATCTCTTTAGTTCTTGTACTGGACAAGCACAAAGAAACAAATGTTTTTGAGTAACCTTGACATGCATAGAAAATGATTTTTCTTTCTATAAGCTTGATCAGCTGACAGGTATTGGATAGTATTGGATAGATGCTACATAAGCAAAAATATCCTTATGCTTAACCATAACAAAAATATGGTTAGCATATGCTATGGTGAGCATATGTTGTGGTGCTATGAATGCTGGGCAATGATATGATTGTCTAATGCCAATGAGATGCTGCTGGAAGAGCTATGTAAGTTTGATATTACCTGGAATCACACTTCTGCCTTGGCAGCTGGTGTAGTGCCCCTGGGATTCTTGGACTTTCTTTGAAGACTGTGGAAGTCTAGGAAGTAATTTGGATAGGGAAGTGGTTTCCATAGCATGGTGAGAAGAACTTGCCTTTAATTCAGAGGACTCCCTCCCTCGTTCCCTGTCCCTCTCCCTGTCCTTCTCCCTCTCTACCTCTCCCTGTATTCCTCCCTTATGAATAACTTAAACACTGAGGGCTCTGCCATGAACTGAGAAAATGACCAAGTGGTTTGATTGTTTTTTAGGTAAGCTTTCAGAATTAGAGCCTGCTTGGAAAAGTTTCTTCATCCTCTTGCAACAAAGCAAAAGAAAGCCTGACAAACTCAAGAAGGTTTTGTGTTTTCAGGAAAGAGATCTTTTGCCCCAAGCTTCTAGAAGTGCTTTTGAAATTCTGATTGAGGCATAGCTTCAGAGGTTTCTTAGTTCAACAGGTATCTATTAATCACCAGCTGTATTTCAAGTATCATGCTAAGTGCTGAAGGTACAAAGACAAAAATGGAAATACTATAGATTTAAGGTATTTTGAAGTAACAGTTCTTCTGGTGGAATGAAGTGGGTGACAAGTTTACACAGAGGCCCAGGGAAGCAGTTTACAAGAAGGCCACATCTCTGACACCAAGAAACACTGTAGCATGGCCAGTTACAGTCCATAGGCTGCTGCTTGTTCAGTCACAATGTATGGCAGTTTGCTATTTATGTAGCTACAAATACAAATGATTTGACTGTGCCACAACTGCTTTTGCTGTAGTGTAGACACAAGGATGATAGTACTAGTATATTATCATTACTTAAGTAATGTATGATCAGGTTGTACATAGTAATGTTTGCAAGCAGTTTTTTAAAGATATTTTGAAACGTATCTTCGAAGACACCTGGATTAACTCATTCTGTGTGATTTTTAGAATAATAGGCCTAGCTGAAAGGGTACTTGATTAGAAGGTACTGGTTATATTCCTGGCTTTGCCTTTTACCAAACTATAAAGGTCACTTAATTTTAAACAGATATCTTCCTATAATATAATAATAATATC
>NW_027185844.1:0-15203 GCF_028583685.1 Petaurus breviceps papuanus | reverse complement strand
AGCAAATGGAAGCTAATGACTTTATGAGAAATCAAGATGCTCTTAAACAGATCCAAACAAATGAAAGAATAGAAGGCAATGTGAAATATCTCATGGGAAAAACCACTGACCTGGAAAATAGATCCAGGAGAGAGAATTTAAAAATTATTGGACTACCTGAAAGCCATGACCAAAGTAAGAACCTAGAAATCATCCTCCAGGAAGTTCTCAAAGAAAACTGCCCTGATGTTTTAGAACCAGAGGGCAAAACAGAGGTTGAAAGAATCCACTGATCACGTCCTGAAAAAGGTCCCAAAAAGAAAACTCCTAGGAATATTATAGCCAGGTTCTGAAATTCCCAGATTAAGGAGAGAATATTACAAGCATCCAGGAAGAAACAATTTGAATATTGTGGAAACACAATCAGGATAACCCAGGATCTGGCAGCTTCTACACTGAGGGATCGAAGGGCTTGGAATGTGATATTAAAACCAAGAATCACCTACCCAGTAAAACTGAGTATCATGTTTCAGGGGAAAATATGGTCATTCAGTGGAATAGAGGCCTTTCAAGCATTTCTGATGAAAAAAAATCAGAGTTTAATAGAAAATTTGATATTCAGATACAAGAAGCAAGAGAAGCATGAGAAGGTAAACAGGGAAAAGAAATCATAAGGAACTTATCAAAGTTTAACTATTAACATTCCTACATGGCAAAACAATAATTGTAACTGATGAAACTTTTCTCAGTATGAAAATAGTTGAAGGGAATAGAAATATATATGTGAATGTGTGTATATATGTTTACAGGTATACATAGATAGAGGGCACAGGACCAATTTAATAGGAAGAGATGATACTTAAAAGGTGAAATTAAGGGGTGAGAGAGGAATATAAAGAGAGGAGATAGGGAGAGATAGAATGGGGCAAACTATCTCATATAGAAGAAGCAAGGGAAAATGGTTACAATGAAGGGGAAGAATAGGAAGGGAAAAGGGAATGGGTCAACCTTATTCCCACTGAATTTGGCTTGAGGAGGGAATGAAATACACACTAAATAGGGTATGTCACCCTACAGGATAATGGGGGGAAGGGAATGAGAGAGGGGATGATGGAAGGGAGGGCAAGCTGGGGGGAGGGAAGTTGGAAGCACCCACTTTTGAAAAGGTATGGGATCAAAGTAGAGAATGGAACGGGTAGGAGGTGGGATAGGAGGGAGGGAAATATAGTCAGTCTTTTACAATAGATCTACTGTGTTAATGTTTTGCATTAGCTACACATGTACAACCTATACAGAACTGCTTATCTTCCCAGTAAGGGTGGGTGACAAGGGAGGAAGGGAATGAATCTGCAACTCAAAGTTTTAAAATCAAATGTTTAAATATATATATATATATATATACTATTATTAAAACTATTTTACATGTAATTGGGAAATAAGATATACAGGCACTGGGGCATAGAGATCCACCATAACCTACTGGAAAAGTCAAAAGGGGTATGGGAGAAAATATGGGATAGAGAAGATTGGAGGAGGGGATATCCTGTGGGACTGCTATTTTGGGGCGGTGGGTAGATGAAAAAAAACAGGGAGAAAATTTGTAACTCAAAATCTGGTGGAAATGATGTAAATCAGAAGTTAATAAAGCATTTGAAAAATGAAAAACAACAAAAAAAGATGCAGCATGTATATGTCAGCAAACATTAAGTTTAACCAAGATTTATCTGTGAAGCATACCTCAATCTGCATCTTCAGATGTGTTTTGAAGTTTGACAACAAGGTAAGAAATATAGAAAGAGAAAGTTCAAAAACCTCTGGGACAGATGACACTCCATTTTTAGAGAGTGCAACACAAAGATACTGCTTAATAGCATTAATGAACATCTCATTGGTCCTGAAAACAGGTCCTGCATTCTGTAGAATGGACAGAAGCAACTGCAATGAAAGGATCTTGGATCGCAATTCGTGAGACCTGAAATGTAAAGCAAAAAAAAAAAAAAAAAATAGGTGACAAAACTGATCACAATTCTCTTGCAACGACTGCTGAACTTGAATGTTTTCTTCTATAGAAATTTCCTGGTTCTACCCAATTATACAAATTTTCAAAATAGAGAAAAACAAACACGAATATTAAGTGTTATTCTATCTAAAAAGAAATGGATTTAAAGACGCATATACTTCCAAGTCAGTTCTGAAAACACATGATAAAAACAAATCGCTTTATGAAAATGATTTTGAATTTCTCAAGTTGAAGGTGATATATTACACAAAACAGTTTTAATATTAGTTTCTCTATAGAAGATATTAATTAATAAGCCACTATCTTCATACTCATTGATCTCTGCAGTAAAAATTTTACACTTCTTGATACTCGTTATTCCTTTTTCTTTAAATTTATCCATCTTTTATCTACATTGGCTCCTATTCTAGATCCTTTAAGACAGGTGAGGGCTATGTCCTTGGGCGGCTTCTTTTTCATCAATCTCTCCTCTCTTCACTGTCACTGATTTCAAGCTGGAAGGACCCTGGAGGGACACTTAGGATATATCTTCTTTTTGAGATGCAGAAATTAAGGCCCCAAAAGGTCAAGTGATTGAAATAATTACCTACAGGCAGATGACTCACAAATCTGTACCTTTTGTCTTGATCTCTCTTCTATACTACAGACCTTTATCTCCAAATGCTTATAAGTTGTCCCTTCGTAGATGTCTAATCAGTCAGGCAGACTCAAAAGACCATCTTTCAAACTAAATATCATCTCTCCGCTGCATAGCTATTAATCGACTCCATCTTCCATGTTTGAGAGAAACCTTGGCGTTGTCCCTGAGCTTTCTGCTCCTTTCCCTCATATAAAATTTCCAAGACCTGTAGGTTCTCTGTTCACAATAATTCTCATATACATAACTGGGAGTTACTCCATTCATCTGGGCCCCACTTTCCTCATTTATGAAATATTTTAACTTATGTTTCTATTATCCTAACCTCTCTATTCCTACTGTCATTGCCTAACTACAGGTGCTTATTGCCACCCACCTACATTACTGGAGAAGGTGCACAGCTAAGTTTACTAGCCTCTATTCTTTCCAATATCCAATCTAACCATGATACTAATGGAAGACACATCATCGTTATACACTCATAGATCTATTTGTGTCTTATGTGACTCTTTAAGAAAAGTGTAAACACCTTAACCTAACAATAAAGGTCCATCACAGTCTAGCATCTATCTTTTCACTTTTATATGAAACAACTTCCTTCTATGTAATTTATAATCCAACCAAAAAAGACTTGTTCGCCATTTACCATACATCTCCTGCTACTATGTCTTTTTGGGTACTCTTTCCTATGCCTTATGTTCATACCTTTCACTTCTTTGATTAATTCCTTATTCCCATTCTTTAAAATATACCTCAAATGACATCTCTTTTAAGAAACTTTCTTTGGTCCTCCAGGTCTAAATGAGAAGTCTGCCCACAGACCTTGCAAAAAATATTATTTTGGTCATACCATATATTATATTATTGATGTGTTTTTATGTTTACAATCTCAACTCCTAACATTTATCCAGCACCTTCTATAAAGCAAATCTCTGTCTTGGGTAGTTCAGATACAAATACAAACATAGGACAGTCCCAGGCCTGAAGGACATAGACAACTGTACAACAACACACACACACACACACACACACACACACACACACACACAGAGTAATTTTATACAACAAAAACCACTGACAATTGGGAAGATCAGAAAAGGCTTTCTAAAGGAAGGGTCACCTGAAACAAACAATGATAAAGATGTATAAAGGCAGTAGTATAGAATATATATAATCCAGAGTAAGATCTATAAAGGAATGAGAGGTGACATGACAAGAGGGCAAAGGCAAATGAACAGCTAAGCTGGCCCGCAGATGTATAATCCAGTCAACTAGACTGACTATACGCTCATCTTTGTAATAGTAGTAGCTGACAATTATATATCACTTTAAAGTTTTTGCTCCAAATACATTATCTCATTTGACAATGCCCTGAAGTAGTGCTTCAGGTTGATGCCTATTTTACAGATTAAAATACTGAGACTCTTAAGAGGTTAAGGAACATGTCTAATGTTACACAGAGACTAGTTTCCATGGAAGAATTCCAATCCAAGGTTTCCTGACTCTGAGTCTAGGGCTAGCACTATTCCATTATGCCATGCAGCCCCCAAGAGATTATATAACTAAATTTTTTAAATTATCAAGCATCTTTTTATCATTCTGCAACTCACTCTACCAAACCTTCCTCTCAGGAGCCAAAAAAACTCCCAAGCAAAACAAAACACACATCCCAAAATATAGCTCTCAATACATAAACTGTATAGTACAGCAAAACAAATTCCTGCATTAGCTGTGTTTGAAAATTTAGTTCTCTCTGCAATTCAAGTCCATTATCTCTCTATTAGGACACAAGTGTCATGTTTTATTTTCATTCTTTTGGACTCATGATTTATCACTGAGTTGATAGGAGTTCAAAGGCCCTTGAAAGTTGTTTTTCTTTAGCATGTTGTTACTATGGCATAGACTGTTCTCTTAATTTTGCTTACTTTTCTCTGTAGTGGTTCATACAGATCTTCTCAGGTTCCTCTAAAATTGTCCATTTCAGTATTTATTATGGTACAATTAACATTCTATTACATCCATATGTGACAATTTATTTAGCTATTCCTCAATAGGAGGACATCCTGTACGTTTTCAATTTTTGGCTACCACAAAAAGAGCTACTATAAATATTTTTGCATATAAAAATTCTCTTTCTTGGATTTCTTTAGGGGTACGTTCTTTGTGATAGTATGGCTAAGCCAACAGGTCTGAATAGTCTGGAGATAGTTTCAAATTGGCTGGACCACAACCCCTCCAACATTCATCATTTTCTTCTTTTGCTATCTTTGCCGTGATGACAAGTACTAGCTGAAACCTCAAAGTCATTTTAATTTGCATTTCCCCAATTGTTGGTGATTTAAACCACTTTCTTCAAACAACTGTTGATAATTTGGATATCTCCATGAGAAAACTATCTCTTCATAGCCTCTTACCATTTGTATACTGAGGAATGACTCTTAGCATTATAAATTTGAATCAGTCCCTCAGATATATAAAATGTAAAATTTTTATTAGGGAAATATGTTGCAAAGATTTTTTTCCTAGTTATCTGCATTCTTTCTTATTTTTACTACTTTAGATTTGTGTGTTAAAAAAATATTTTTAGGGGCCAGCTAGGTGACACAGTGAATAGAGCACCAGCCCTGGAGTCAGGAGCACCTGAGTTCAAATCTGGCCTCAGACACTTAACACTTACTAGCTGTGTGACCTTGGGCAAGTCACTTAACCCTAATTGTCCTGCCTTCCCCCCTCCAAAAAGAAAAAAAAAACAAAAAAAAATATTTTAAATTCAATATAATCAAAATTGTTCAGTTTACCTCTTATGAACCTTTCTATCATGTGGTTATCACTCTTCTATTTTATTTACAATATAATTTTATACACACACACACATACACAGAATATCCACTTGGAGCTTATCATTGCATATGGTGTGAGGTATTTATCTAAATCTAATTTCTTCTAGACTCCTGTCCCAGTTTTCCCATAGTTTATTTCAGTGAGTGCCTTCCCTCAGTAAGTAGGATCCTTTCAACACACTGTAATTTTGAAGAGGATTTCTGGTGTTACGTAAACTCTGTACCACCTCTAAACCCTAGAGTAGAGGTATCAAAGTTGTGGTCCATGTGTGGCCTGAAGCAGAATAAAATGTAACTGGGAAATACTTAGACTAAAAACACAATAAAACATAGATAATGTTAAGATGTGGTTTTCTAAGTCAATATATGGCCAGGAGAAAGTATATATGTATGGTTTAATGGGAGCTAGTTCCTGTTTCTGTTGAGTTTAACACCACTGCCCTACAGCATAGTACTCAGAACACCAGGGGTGACTAATAATTGTTAAAACTAATTAAAAGCTTTTAGTTAGGGGCAGCTAGGTGGCGCAGTAAGAAAGCGCCGGCCCTGGAGTCAGGAGGACCCAAGTTCGGTTCTGGCCTCAGACACTTAACACCCACACAAAAACCTTGGGCAAGTTACTTAACCCCAAACACCCTCCAAAAAGGCAAAAAAAAAAAAAAAGCTTTTAGTTATTCTACAAATCCACTAGGTTAACTGCCAAATCACAATACATTGACAACTATTTCTAATTTATTCGATGTTTTTCTCTTTAATTTTAAATAAAGTCAGCCATAGAGACTTTTAGAGTATCAGAAACATTATTTTTGTCTCCAAATGCCTTGTATTATTTTACATATACATAGGCATACACATGCATACTCGTACATATTTTGAACCTTGGGAAGTTGCCTTTGCTTGGCTTAGCATTACAATATGCCACAAGACAAAGAAAATCTCACATAAGTCTGCTTTCTCTCTCTCTATCTATATTTTACACATGGTCTCAAAGGTGAATTTTAATTTGGAACCCAAGTACCATTATAAAAGAGTTCCAATATGCTGAAATGGTTTAGACGGGATAATGTTAATTTGAAAATTAACACATCTGTAGTTATTTCAAATCTTTCCCTCTTTTCTCAGACCTCCTTGTAATAACAAAATTTATATCATACCTACTCTATGCCATGCCCTGTGTCTCATCCCTACTGTTGTGAAAGTACATCACTGTCCTTGTCAGCAATGCTTCCCTGCTAAAGTACACAAGCAGTTGCTTCAAAATGAGACATGATACTTTTTTCCCCAGAGAATAACAGTAGAATTTAAAATCACTTTTTATAACAAAGCTTGGTAGTATTTATTCTTTTATGTAAATTTTTTAAAAACAAAGCTTAATATAATAACTGGTTGTGGTCCTTTCTTTAAGAGGACCAAAATGACATCACTATGTTGGGTCAATGTACAGTGTGTCTTACTGGCTGATCAGACCATTACGAGCTTGGAAGGCTCTACCACAGGTGGGGTACAACTAGTCCACATGAACACATGGAGTGGAGATGTCTCTAAATTTGTGCACTTAACATTTCTTTTGAGTTATTTCAATTGTGCTCTGCTCACAGAGCACAGTGCCTTCTTTGATGTAAACACACCATGTTAGATAGTCAGGTGCCAGAATCTCCCATGTCTCACAGTCAATACCAGAGCTCTTCAGAGAGACCTTGGGAATGTCCTTTTATCTCTTCTTCTGGCCTCCATTTGAGTGCTTGCTTTGTTTGAGTTCTCCAGAAAACACTTTCAGACAAACTGGGTTTGACATTCAAACAATATGGGCAGCCCAACAGAGCTGTGTTCTCTGAAGTGGAATTTGAATACTTGGCTGCTCAGCTCAAGAAAGCACCTCAGTGTCCAGTACCTTATCCTGCCAGGTGATCTTCAGAATCTTCCCTAAGACAATTCAAATGGAAGTGATTCAGTTTCCTGGCATGGTGCTGGTAGACTGCCCGGGTTTCACAGGCATACAATGAGGTCAGCACAACAGCTCTGTAGACCCTTCAATTTGATAGGCAGCCTAATACCTGTTCTCTCCCAAACTTTCCTTCTGAGCCTCTCAAACACACAACTAGCTCTAGTAATGCATGGGTCAACTCTTGTCATCTGTCCCTGGAAAGTATACTGACCAGGCAAGTGAACTTATCCACAACATTCAAAATTTCTCCAGTTTCCATAACTGGTGGTTCCATGTATAGATGGTGTGGTGCTGACTGGTGGAGAACCTGTTTTCTTGGTGGTAATTGTTAGGCCAAAATTAGCACAAGCAGCAAAGAACTGATCCATACTCTGTTTATCTCAGCCTCAGGGGCTCCACTGAGTGCATAATCATCTACCAACAAAAAGTCATGCACCAACTCTCCCTCTACTTTAGTCTTGGTTTCCAGCCTTTTCAAGTTAAATAATTTATTGTCAATGCAACAGCTGACCTAGATGCCATTTTCACTCTCATTGAAGGTATCTGACAACATCACTGAAAACATCATGCTTAAAAGCAAGGGAACAAGCACATAACCCTGCTTTACTCTGTTGGTGACTGGGAAAGTGCAAGAACATCGTCCTTTATCCAGAACCTGTGCAAACAGGTCACCATGAAAGTAGCATATGATACTGATGTCCTTCTCTGGGCAACTAAATTTTGCCATGATTTTCCACAAGCCCTCATGACTGATAGTATCAAAGGCCTTGGTCACATAGATGAACATTAAGTACACACCTCTGTTTGCTTCCTGATTTCAAGTTCAACACTCTATCCACTGTGCCACTACGCTGCTTCAGTTAGATAATAATGAATTCAAGATACCTACAAAGCATACAGATAAAGATGCATGCTGGTGAATTGGTGATAAGTACGAAAGGTAAGGACAGAGATGAAATGGGGGTATATAAATTTGGGAATCATCTGCACATAGAGAGAGTAAAAAAAAAAAAAGGCCAAGGACAGAGCCCTGGGAAACACTCAGGCCAAATATAAATAATGATACAGTAGGACAGACAAGTAGGAAAAGATGTATGACAGAGCATTTATTAAAAAAAAAAAAAAAACAACAACAAAACCAGGAAGATGAGATAGCCAGAAAGAAGGGAGAAAGAATTCCCTCTTCTCTCTTATTTCTCACATCATTCATATGCCTTTTGCTATTATCTCTTTCTTCACCTTCACATGACATGAAGAGATAGCCTTTCTCCTTGCCAAGGCAAATTCCTTGCACAACCAATCCCATTCCATCCAACTTCTCCAGCAAACTGTTACCTCTATTATACCCACTCTCTCCCTACAATCACTCCTTGTCTACTGGTTGCTTCCCTACTGCCCACAAATATGACCATGTGTCCCCCATATACTCAAAAAACCCTCATTTGATCCATCTATCCACTCTAGCTATCATCCTATATCTTTCCTCCCTCCCTTTTGTGGATAAACTCCTTGAGAAAGTCATCTATGATGAGTGCTTTTACTTCCTTTCTTCTCATTCTCTTAACTCTCTGAAGTCTAGCTTCTGACTCTCATCATTCAACCAAAACTACTCCTCCAGGGTTAGTAATGATTTCTTAATTGCCAAATCTAAAGGCCTTTTTTCCATCTTTATCCTTCTTTGACCTCTTAGTCTTTAACACTGTCAATCACCCTATTCTCCTTGATACTTTTCAGGTTTTCATGACAGTTCTCTCTTGGTTCTCTTTCTACATGTCTGACTATTCCTTCTCAGTTTCCTTTGTTGGATTTTTATCCATGTTGTTCCTGCTAAAAGTATTAGGCAATCCCCAAAGCTCTATCCTGGATCCTCTTCTGTTCTCCCTCTGTATTACTTCACTTGGTGACTTCATCGATGCCCATATTTATCATTTTTATGCAGATGACTCTCAGATCTACTTAACCAGCCCTAACCTCTCTCCTGATTTCTAGTCTTGTATCTCCAACTGCCTTTTAGACAGTTCAAACTAGATGTCCTAAAGAAATCTTAAACTAAACATTTCTAGAAGTGACCTCTTTATATTTTCCCCCAAACCTTCCCCTTCTCTTAACTTTCTTGTTACTGTCAAGCATACCATCCTCCCAGTCACCTAGGTTCACAATCTAACTGTCATCCTTGACTCCACTGCAACCATCCTGGTGCAGGCATTTATCACCTCACACCTGGACTATTAGAATAACCTGTTGGCTGATTTCCCTAACTCTCCTCTCTACTCCAGGGTTGGGGAACCTTCGGCCTAAAGGTCACAAAGTGGTCTTCTAGGTTCTTGGGTGTGGTCTTTTGACTAAGTCCAAGTTTTACAGAACAAATCCTTTTATTAAGGTGATTTGTTCTATCAGGTTTGGATTTAGCTGAAGGGCTGCACTTGAGTGCCTAGAGGGCCACATGTGGTCTTGAGGTTGAAGGTTCCCCAACCCCATCCTACTCTAATCCATTGTCCACTCAGCAGTCAAACTGATCTTCCTAAAATCCAAGTCTGATCATTCCAACCAACTCTTGGTGGCTCCCTATTGCATCCAGGATCAAATGCAAAATCCTTTGTTTGGATTTCAAAGCCCTTCACAACCTCTTTTCTACTTTTCAAGTTTTATTACACCTTACTCCTCTCCACAGATTTTGCAATCCAGTATGGACTGGATGGTGTTCTTGATGTTCTTCACAATCTATCTTCTAACTGAGCATTTTCACTGGCTATGCTCCATGACTGAAACAGAGGCCCTTCATCTTTATCTCAGCCTCCTAGATGCAATTTCATTCAGGAATAAAAACCCAACTGAAGAGGGCTAAGAAGTGAATGGGATATAAGGACAGAGTTTTTTCGGGGAATTTGGCAGTGGAATGGATGAGAGATGAAGGGCAAATTGCTTGAGGCCAGAGTCAAGTGACTTTAATAACTGAGAGATGGCATGTTTGTAGACAGCAAGGAGGAGTCAGTGGATAGAGAATGATCAAAAATTAGAGAGACAAAATGGTGAAATGGATGGTATCAATTCCTGGATGCAGTGGAACAAAATGAGATTAAGGGTACACATCTCTACTCAAGGACTGCCCTTTGCAAGGAGAACTACCTCTTCCTAGAGTTGGTAGCAAAGGAGGAAAAAATGGGAATGACATTGAGAAGATCTGAAGTAGGAGGTGATGAAAGCTGGCATCAGCTTTCTCTCAGTAATTCATGAAGTAAAGCCCACCACTGGGCAGGCGTGGAGGAGGTGCCAGAGGTGGGGCTTGAGGAGAAAATGTTTGGAACAGATGGTGTGACAAATCAAGTAGGGATTCGGAAGATCAAAATGAATGCATGCAGCAATGATGACCCAAGTGAGATTATCTAATTCAAATAAATCTGTGGTGAATCCAGTTAACATGGTTAGGTGATTTTTTTCTAGCATTGTAGAGCAGAAGAGGAAGACAGGTGGATGGGTCTGGGTTTAGGAAAGGTTAAGCAGTAATAAATAGGACAAGGGATCAAAGGATTAGTGGGTTATGGAATCAAAAATTTAGAGCTAGAGGAGACCTTAGAAGTCATTTTCAGTAGAAAAAAATGCTAGATGGAGTCAGAGGACCTGGATTCACAACCCTGCTCTTCTACTTAATTGACAATATAACACTAGGTCAATCATTTAACTTCAGCTTCCTGTCTGTAAAATGAGGAGGTGGAACTGACTTCAAGTGCCTTGCAGATCTAAATTTGTATCTTACAATAGTATAATGTGGTGCAGCCCCCTCATTTTTTATAGGTGAAGAAGAAACTGAGGCCTAGAGTATTTAAGTGACTTGCTCAAGGTTACACAGAAAGCAGATGGCAAGGCAGGGTTTCAAAATAAGGACCTCTTCTAATTCAGGTCTCTTCTCAAATATCACAGCAGGCAGAGGGCAACGACTGGGTAAATACAGCAGTAGTACTTATACTTGAGTTTTTGGAATCTAATCTTATTTTCTGAAGCTTACTTTCCCTACCCAATTCTCCCCAGGGGGTAGAAAGCTGGGTTTGCTGAGACTTTTTTTCCCTCTAATTTAACTGGGCCCCAATGAGAACAAAATTAAATCTAGCAGTTTAACTAGTCTAAATAAATTTAAAATTGAAGAAAACAACATTATTAAATCAGGAAAACAGGTAATGACTCACTTTGGGTCTGGCGGTCCATCTGACAGTGGTTTCATCGACAATTTACATAATGACCTGAATACTAGAAAGGCATCCTTTTGTAAAATGTGGGAAAACTTAGCACCAGGTGAAGGTCCTGAAGAATTTCCAGATTCCTATATATGGTAACATATCATTAAAATACAGACAATTACAATGCAAAATCATCTTTTAAAGGCTAGTGAGATGTGACTTCATCCCCAATATAAAGAAAATACTGTGCTACCAGAATATTCTTTTTTAACATTTTAAGGTTTTTCCCCCCTCCACACTAAATAACTACAGCCACTGAATTCCCCTTTGATAAGATTCTCTTCCAAGTCATTAAAGAAAATCTTTGGGAAGGCTAGGTGGCACAGTGAATGGAGCACCGGCCCTGGAGTCAGGCGGTCCTGAGTTCAAATCTGGCTTCAGACGCTTGACACACTCACTAGCTGTATGACTTTGGGCAAGTCACTTAACCCCAATCACCCTCGGGGGAAAAAAAAAGAAAATCTTCAAGTCTACTCACTTGCCCTCATCATTTAACAAACCCCAGGCAGGTTATTACATTCATTCCCAGAACTTATATTGTATTTTAGGCTGTTCGCATTATTCCAATTTTTACCTACTCTTGAGCAAGTGTGAGACTAGCAGCTGGGAATAATCATTTCTTCCTTGATGAATTTATTAGCTGATTTCTGGGTAAAATTCTTTAAGGGGGTAGTGAATAAAGGATTAAGAGGGCCTTTCACCAGTATATAATGAAAATAAGTCTGCTTGGAGGTAGGAAGTTTTAGACTAGACTAAATCATTAAGGACCCTTCTAGTGCTATGGGTTTGTCTAAGAATCTGTGATGAAGCACTTTTCCCAGACACTTTATATGTTATAATTTATAATATTTGACAAATTAGTTGATAACACATTACAGAAGCTAATGGGTCAAATTTATACTAAATAGCAAAAACTTTTATATTAATAAAGATTAATAAAATAAATTTTAAAACATTTATTATATTAAATGGCAAAAATTCCTCAAATGACATATCAGGCATCATTTAATTAAATTCAACAAATATATGTTAAGTCCCTACAATGTCCAAGAGGCTATGCTAGGAATTAGGGGGAAAAAAACGAAGCAGCCCCTTGCCAGTGAGAAAGTTAAAGAGTCTATTAAAGATATTTCTTATAGGCATCATTCAACATCAGAACTGTGAGACCAATAGCTCAATGTGATTCTTCATTTTATACCTGAGTATCATTGGAAGAGACAGACAATCTGTCATCAGGTAAGGATGGTGTATATGCAACAGAAATTGGAGTCCCTGGAATCCCATTTGCTTGGATATTTTCACTATCACTACCGTCCTCCAAAGTTCCAATGGTGCCATCTGCACTTGTATTTTCAGCAGTCCCTTCTCCCATATCTAAAAAATTAAAATGAATAAAAATGTATAAAATACATTGAACTTGAAAACTGTTTGAAGAATAGAATTTTTAAAAGTAGCACATTCTTAAAGAAACAGCAGGAAAGCAATATTAAATAAATGATAGTTACTGTCCAATCCAAAAGGTTCTGTAATAGATTATGATTATTAGGGAAAAAAATTGGAAAAAAAAGATTATCTTTCACCACTATTTTAACTTGCTCTAGAAATTAATATTACTTTACTGATAAATGGTCTTAGAAAGCTAATCAGCTTTTGGAAGGAAATACAAGCTTTACATTTACAATATTATCTATCATAACTAAGTTACAAATAGATTCATTTTGAGAAACTAAATATCAAGAGAAGTAAATCATTTTAGGAAGAGCAAAGATAATTTATACACCTCGTTAAGTGGCTTCATAAGCTACCTGGTAAAAAAAACAAAAACAAAACTTTGTTCTAGTAACTGAAAGAGACCATGATATCAGATAAGTTAGGAAATGAAAATATTCACAGTAGCATATTCAAATAGTTCTTTACTTAAAAATGACCCACATAGAGGGATTAGCAGTAAATCCTCAAACCTTGACCCCAAAAAGCATTATTCCCCACATCAAAAGCAGAAGTAAATGTAAATCAGACTAGCACCACGACCACAAACTTCCCAACCCCGAAAACCGAGGGGGCCAGTCAGTGCAATACTGGCTCTTCAAGGCAATAAATACAAGTGTTCTTACAGTCTGGAGTAGGAAATCCGCAGTTTCAAAGAAATGGTATTATAAATAGCAGTTAAAGGAAGTCAAAATAGTTTTAAACCTTATTTTTCAGGAATATTACTCACTCAATACATATTTATTGATGGAAAACTATGAGCAAAGTAATCTGATAAGTATACTAAGTAAAATATGGTTGCATGTTCTGGCCTGTGAATCAAATAACCATTGATAATATTATCTCCACTGAAAAATTCATTTTAGGGTGGGACATGGTAACACATGCCTCTAACCTCTGCTGCTGTGGGAAGCTGAAGCTAATGGATTACTCAAACTCACAAATTCTAAGCTATGGTAGGGCTAAAGCCATTTGGGTTTTTGCACTGAATGGCACCAAAACAGTGAGCCCCCAGGCAAACCAGCCTTGGTCAGAAACATAAAAAGTTAAAGGCTGTGTTGTGATCATCAGTGAAACTGTGCCCATGAGTGGCCACTACATTTTCATCCTAGGTGAGATAAAAAGATCAAGTGTCCAAAAAAAGGAGAAAAAAGAAAAGAATAATTAAGAGTCTCAAATACCTACCTTAAAGGTACAACTGTACCTATGAATCAACTATATGAACTGAAAGGCACTATAGACTGAGTATCAAGATGACCTAGGTTCAAATCCTGCCTTTGATATTTAATAGCTGTATGAACATGGGCAAGTCACTTAACCTCTCTGAGTCTCAGTTTCCTCGTCTGTAAAATGGGGATAACAATAGTGCCAATCTCACAGGGTACTGGAATACTCAAATGGAATAATGTATTGAAGGTCCTTGCAAATCTTAAAGTGCTATAGAAACATCAGTTACTACTACTATTATACCTTAGTCCGTGATAATAATTAACAAAAGCAGAATAAATCAAGTTTACATTTACTAAAAAGAGTATCTTATATAAGTGATTTCTTATCAGTTTTGTGACTGCCAGGAACGTTTCTAGTAATCTTAACAGGTACAGTGAAATTCTCAAAACAAACAAACAAAATTTACTCAATTTCAAGAGACTGTTAATTTTTTGTAGAACATCTAAGAAGAGAAAGTTTCAGACTTAAAAAAATCACAAATTGAAAATGGTTGAGAATCATGGATTTATATAAACTACTAACATTTAAGTATCACTGAATGGGTGTTGCCTCAGACAAACTGAGACCTGGGAAACACCTTAGTTAAAAAGACCAAGCTTTCCCCCTGCATCTGGGGTCAACTGCAATCGTCCTGACCTACATCTTGCCACTGAATTCATCTGACTCTGTAGGAGAAAGTGAGGGTGATAACTGTGCACAGACCTGCCTCACTTAAATACAATTCACTTGCAAGACATCACCCTCCTGATGTCATTGGTCCGCTTAAAGTATGAAGGACAGGGGGTGGAGCCAAGATGGCGGAGCATGACCTTCCAGCACTCTGGCTTCCACC
>NW_027185843.1:0-14555 GCF_028583685.1 Petaurus breviceps papuanus | reverse complement strand
ACAAGGGCAGGACTTGGGACCAAGGATAAAGGAAGAAGGGTGGAGGGGAAGACTGTGGCTTCATTGGACACTAGCCCCATAATTCCAGGGAGGATCAGATGCAGCCTCACCCTTGGGCTCAGTTCAGGGCCCCTCTTGTGGTGTACTGACTGCCACAGGGATGATGCAGAATGATGTTTGCATCTCTTTCTTCTTACACAGGATGTCACCCCAGAAAACTTCCTTGCTGTGTTAAGAGGAGATGCTGAGGCTGTGAAGAATAAAGGATCTGGGAAAGTTTTGAATAGGTAACAAATTGTTTTATGGAAATCAACAAGCATTTATTAACTGCCTAGAAAAGCTGCTTAAATACCTCTGTCTTCAAGGCCAAACCATCATACTTTAGAGCTATAATCTTGGCTAAGTCATTCAACCACTGAGCCACATATGCCTGCTCCATACTCAAGAGTAGATGAAGTATTTTGAGCACTTTATGTATGTCATCTGCTACTATTGTTTAATCTTAAATAGTTTGGTTTGATATACCTTTCTGTTATTCTTCCAACACTTAATAGGTACCAAGTTTTAAAAAAAATTGTTAATCTCTAGAAACTGCACAGAACTGAAAATTATGTAACCTGTTATATAGGGCAGCTAGGTGGTGAGGTGGATATACTTATTGGGCTTGGATCCAGGAAAAATCTGAGTTATTTATGAGCTGTGTGACCCTGGACAAGTCACTTAACCCATATTTGCCTGAGTTCCTCTTCTGTAAAATGAGGATGTGCTGGAGAAGGAAATGGCAAACCACTCCATTATCTTTGCCAAGAAAACTCCATGGATACAGGGTCATGTAGAGTTGGACATGGCCAAACAACAAGAAAATATATGTGTTTACATATATATAGATAAAGATTGTAAACATATAGTTTCTTTTATTTCATCATGTAAATATTCCCTCTAGATGTGTAGATTGCATCCCAGACATACCTTCTCATTCTGTTTATCTTTTTGTTCGTATATTCCCCTAGAAAGGGTTCACTTGCTGTAATTTAAAACTTTCCCCTTGTTAAATCATGTGGTAATGACAGAACAAGCCCCTGGTGCCATGATTTGATAATTCAATTAGTTAAGACTTAAGTAAGCGTTGATTTAATATTCTCTTTCATTGTGTGTCTTAGCCTGCAAGTGTCTTTAGATCACTTGGGTCACGATTCTGTTCTTGTGACTTGTACCTCCACCCTCATAACTTCACCACCTGCCCTGTAATCTTGTTAATCATTGTGAAAGCTCCTGTCTTCCCTAACTTGGTGTCTTTGGCTACTGACCAGCCATTGACCCTTACTTTGTTGGCAGAGGCTGACCTAGCTAGTAAAGTTTATTGTCTCCTTTTCTCTCTCCACCCGAAGGCTCTGCCATGGTCTAATTAGCCTTATTCCAAAGGGCACCATGGCACTTACTAAATGTTTCTTGAATGAATCTTCTGCCATATATTATGAACTTTCCCATTTTTTATTTCATTCCCAGGCCTTTATTTTAAAACTTTGAATTAGAAGGAAACTACCCTATCATTCAGAATTGCGCCTGTATGAAGGAAGAATCTGAGCTGGGTGTGACTTTAATTGTTCCGTTTTGGCCCTTTTTGTTGTGTGTTTTTCTGAATAGACTTCTTCTTGACTGACTATTTTCTTTGTGAAGTTAACTTAAAAATGGAAGTGGCAAGTATTTCAAGATGTCATAATTTATTGCCATAGCCAGCCTAATGAGGAGGGGTGATTTCTTTTGGCAGTGGTCCCCAGGATCATGTGTTTGTTTACTTCACTGATCATGGAGCTCCTGGACTCTTGGCTTTCCCTAATGATGATGTGAGTCTTTCAGAATCTTTTAAAGTTAAATGAAAAAAGACAAAATCAGGCTGGCATTTAGATTAAATGAGTAACATTTACTCTAATAGTTAGAATAAACAAAGTATCAAGTCACTTCACTCTGGATAAGAGGGACAGGTTTTAAGCTGCAAAACAATTTAAAAACTGCTTTTCCATAGAGTTATCCTTCTTTCCTCATTTATCTTATAGAACATCTTATTCCAGTAGAAAGGATAGAATGAAGTGTCTTATTGCCCTGGAAAGAAGGAATGTAACTGGGAGCAAATAAGAGTTTTCTTCCCCATACTTCTTTTTTGAGGGGAGGAGGGGCAGTAGGGACTGTGATTTATTGATCTAAGAAACTGCTAGTGAGGAAATTCCCCTTTACCAATGAAAATTATCAGCTGAAAGTCTTCTACAGAGTTTCTTGGAACACTCAAAGAGGAAGGGACTTAGTGAGGGCCACATAACCAGCATATACCAGGAAGGAAGGCTGTGGTAGGCCCAGGTGTCCTAGAGAGAGGCAGCGTGGTCTTTCTGTAAATAGTACCTTGCTGCCTCTCCTCCCTTCTCTTTTATCTGTTGAAACAAAACTGAGTTATGATACTTGAACTTGGAACAAGTGACATTACTTGTAATCTCATCTTTAAATGAACGTACCAGTGTTACTCTTTCTGTGGTTCTGTGATGTTTAAAAACATTTGTTCAGTGAGATTATTTAGAGACTTGCCGCCAGCAGATTGTATTATATTGCTATTACATGTACAATAGTTTAGTTTATGCTATTCTGACCTATTGATCTAAATGATGTAATATTTGCCTTTCAGCTTCATGTAAAGGATTTGAATAAGACTATCCGTTATATGCACCAGCATAAAAAATACAAAAAGGTAAACTCGTTATTGGTAAAAAAATATTTGGGGGGGGGACAGTGTAGGAGCACTGGGAGTGGTAGAAGGGTGTAGGAGAATTAATATATAGCTGTATATAACTAGAATCTTTGTGTTCTGTTAAACGCTATGCATTTCCAGGGCAGGTTTCGGTATTGGTCAAGACGCCTAATTAAATTCCTAGTTGTGTGTGTTAAGGTACATACATTGTGAAAGACATGAAGATAAATATAACAATTCCTGTCTCCTAGGAACTTTATAATTTAGTATACATACACCTACACACACACACATAACTACTATTGTAAAATAGAATGTTAAGAGGAATTAATGAGAGTTCAGAGGCAGGGGTTTAGTGCTTTCCAGTTAGAGGTTGTAAGAAGGCTTCCTGGAAGACATTAGAGACATTGGCCTGGGTTGGGAAGGATGCTTTGAATTTCATCATGTAAAAATGGGTGGGAGTTGGATATTCCACACTTAGCAGGAGCTTGATGAGCATAAAAGGGAGAGAGTAAATGAGGAGAATAAGGAAGCAGTGGTAGTACTACCTAAGTGGAGACTCGGTTGTAATGCCAGGCCAGGAAATGCACTTCTAAAGGCGGTTTTTGAGCAGTGGTGTGACATGATTATAGCTGTGCCTTCTAAAGTTGAATCACTGAGGGACTGGTTGGTTTTAAACCTGGGGATATGAATACATAGGCAATGAAAGCCCTTGCCCTCAAGGAGCTCAACATTCCAATGGTTGAGAACAAGACATAGGGAATAGTGGTGGCAAGGAGGGGCAGTTTGGTCCTGAAAGGAACTTGGGTAGTGTTTTTGTGGGGCCATAAGGAGTATGTTGACACATGCCATCTAGATACAGTGGCCAAATTGATCAGTTCATGGTTCCAGGACTAGAGGTGGGGCAGAGAAAAGGGAGAAAGAACCCTCTTGGAGAGTGGGACTTCCCAGGATAAAAGTTCCTCTAAGACTAATAACTGAACAAGAAAGTGATTGGCAGAGATGTGAAATGATGGTGTTCTAAAAACAAGATAACAATTATTTTATTTTGAAAGATACTAAACTAGTTTGATCTGGAAGCTACAGATCCATTAAAGAGCCTTTTTAAAAATTCTGTATTTTTTTTTTGCTCCATGTGAAGTTCTAATCTATCTCCCTCCATCCCTCTCTACCCCACACTAGAGAAAGACACCCTTTAACACAGAACACACACACATACTCACACACATTCTCACATAAAACCATACTGTGCATACTTCTATCATTTCTTTTTTTTTTGAGGTGGATAGCATCTTCCTTCATAGGTCCTTTGTAGTTGATTTGAGTATAATACTCTGAAAAACTTAGTCTTTCACGATTGCTCTTTGAACAGTATTGTTGCTGCTATTTAGTGTTCTTCTGGTTCTGCTCATTTCACTTTGCATCAGTTCATACAAGTCTTTCCATGTTTTTCTAAAATGAGCTAGATCATCATTTCTTACAGCACAATAGTACTCCATTACAGTCACCACAACATGTTTAGCCATTCCCTAATGATGGGCATCTCCTCATTTTCTAGTTCTTACCACCACAGAGACAGCTGTTAGAAATATTTTAAGTGGTGGCTAGGTGGCACAGTGAATAGAGCACTGGCCTTGGAATCAGGAGGACCTGAGTTCAAATCTGCCCTCAGACACTTTAACACAAAAACTAGCCATGTGACCTTGGGCAAGTCACTTAACCCCAATTGCCCTCAAAAGAAAGTATAAGAAATATTTTAGAACATCTAGATTCTTTTCCTTTAAACAGATCTAATAGTGGTATTGTTGGGTTAAAAGGGTATACACAGTTTTAGAACTCTGGTGGGATAATTTCATTCCAGATTGCTCTCAAGTGGTTGTCACAGTCCACCAACAATCTATTAGTTTCCTGATTTTTTTGCATCTCTTCCAGGATTTGTCATTTTTCCCCTTCTGTTATCTTAGCCAATCTCACAGATGTAAGATACCTCAAAGTTGTTTTAATGTGCATTTTATTATATAGCTTTGATATATTTTTTTTAATCCAAAAACTGGCTGTTCATGTACTTTGACCATATATCAACTGGGGAAGATCCATATTCTCATGAAGTTGACAGAATTTTCTATATATTTGAGATATGAGTCCTTTATCTGAGAAATTGTCTATAAAATTTTTATATTGGTTTTATTAGTACAAAATTTAACTTAATGTAATCAAAATTATCCATTTTATATTTCATAATGCTCTACTGTTTATTCATATATTCTTCTGTCCATAAGTCTGATTGGTGATGTGTTCCATGTTCCTTCTAATTTACTTATATCCCTAACTATTTTTTATGAAGTAGTGGCCCTATTTTAAATGGGATTCACTTTAACCAATGTTCCTTTTAATGAAGACACACACATATCTTCAGCAACCTGAAAAGGGTTTAACATTTGAGATTTCCCTCTAGGTAAGAAGATTTCGTTATTTTGTTTTGCAGATGGTGTTCTATATTGAAGCATGTGAATCTGGCTCAATGATGAACCACCTGCCTGATAATATTGATGGTAATTATTATTATTATTATTGTTATTTTAAAGCAATTGGGGTTAAGTAACTTGCCCAAGGTTACACGGCCAGTTATTTTGTGTGGGTGTTAAGTATCTGAGGCTGGAAATGATCCCGGGTCCTCCCAACTCCTGGGCTGGTGCTCTTACTCCCTTCGCCACCTAGGCCCCCCCATGGTAATTATTATAAAAACTTAATATTTAATTAGCTCTCATAGTGTTCTTCATATAGTCATTTCAGTTTTCTTTTTCACCATGGGGGTAGAAGGGAGAGAAAATAGGTTTTTATTCATTAAAAAAATTAACTTGATCTGAAAAAATTAATATAAACTCTTTTTCCTAGCTTATAGGTGAGGAAATGGAGACTTGGAGGTTAATGCCTTGGCCACGGTCACATAATTTATATGTGGATTATGTCCACGTGTTCTATAGAATGGTTTTTTCATTTTATGAATTTTAGCATTGTTTTAAAAATTCAAATTTTTATTTATTTAAGTTTAGGACATCACTCTTTAAAATACTACATAAGGCTTTCTTAAACACTAGCTTGACCTTTTTATGTCTTCCATACTTGTGAAAAATGTCATCTCATGTAAGAATATTTCATGTAAGCTGTCTTCTGACAGCTCGTTCCATATATGAATATGGACTAGTTCAATGACTATCAAAAAGTATTCTGCTGAATAAATAGTAGTTGTTAAAATTAGATTCTAGAAACCTCTTTTGAAGTTGTAATTTCAGTATTTGTTCTGACTGGGCTTGAAAGGAGAGTTTTAAGTTCCAGGTGTTTCCAGTGGCAAAGGATGAACCATACATAAAAATGTAATCTTTATATAGTTTATGCAACGACTGCTGCCAATCCTGCCGAGTCTTCCTATGCCTGTTACTATGATGAAGACAGAGGTACTTTCCTGGGAGATTGGTATAGTGTCAACTGGATGGAAGATTCAGATGTGGTAGGTTCTTTACATGAGTCAAGTAGTTCATCCAAATGTTTGTAATTATTTACATGCTAAGAAATGTGATTTTGTCTTTTTGTTGTAGGAAGATTTGACTAAAGAGACTCTGCATAAGCAGTTTCAATTAGTGAAAAAGCATACAAATACCAGTCACGTCATGCAGTATGGAAACAAGGTAATATTGGCATCATTAAATATTTTCCTTTTGTTTTGTTTTGTTTTGTTTTTTTTGCAAATTCATCTCTAGGCTCCTTTTCCCTTCTACCTCACCCAGACAGGAAAAATTGTAGGTAAGGAGCAAGAAGCGAAAGAAAAGCAAAGCCTTCTCCTCTGTCGGGAAGTGGCTAACATGTCTGATAATTAATATCACTCTGACTAGTTCTCTAGGGCTTTCTTTTCATTGTTTTGTAAATTGTTCTCCTGACTTTATTTTTGCATCAGTTTGTACAAGTCTTCTCAGCTGTCTCTGAAAAGGTCTGTTTTGCCATTTTTAATGGGGCCAGTTACAGTTACATACCATACAGTTTATCTTGTCCTTAGTTGAAATCTCTTTATCTTTTTGGGGCTAACCTGGTGGCAGGGTGGTTTCAGATTGCTTTCTAGGACACCACGAGCTTTTTGCTCCACCTATGTTAGTACTGCCCCCCGTGCCATCTTTGTCCCTTTCCCTTGTGGAATTCTTGCCCAATTTCTAAAGTGCTATGTTTCCTAGGAAGCTTTTGCTGATCAGTAATCACTTTCCCCATCCATATACACACTCCCTCGTCCTCATGTTTTGTTTTCTTTTTACTTAGGTACTTACTTATAATTTTGAATTGTGGTTATCTGTGTTATAACCCCCAACTAGACTGTAAGCTATATAAATATGTGAAGTGGTAAATATAATCCCTTTACCCACTCTACCCCCATGAGTCACCTGCTCATGTCACTGGAAAACCTGATTCAAGTGGCACATGTCTAAGCCACACAGTTCTAGTGGCCAGGAATGTAATCCCAGCCCCCAGACTCTTACTTGGGTAGAGATTTTATCCTTTTGGATGTGTGTCTGTAAGCAAGCTCTTTTATTTCTTTATGAGTCAGTTATTGATTTTTTTTTTCATTTTTCAAATACTTTATTAACTTCTGATTTACATAATTCATTTCTGCCAGATTTTGAGTTGCAAATTTTCTCCCCGTTTTTCCCCTACCCACCGCCCCAAAATAGCAGTCCCACAGGATATCCCCTCCTCCATTCTGCTCTCTCCCATATTTTCTCCCATACCCCTTTCGACTTTTCCAGTAGGGCAGGTGGATCTCTGTGCCCCAGTGACAGTATATCTTATTTCCCAATTACGTGTAAAATAGTATTAATAATAGTATATATATATACACACTAATAATATATATATATATAATTTTTTTTTAAACATTTGATTTTAGATCTTTGAATTCCAGATTTATTCCCTTCCTCCCTTGTTACCCACCCTTACTGGGAAGATAAGCAGTTCAGTATAGGTTGTACATGGTAGCTAATGCAAAACATTAACATAATAGATATATTGTAAAAGACTGTCTATATTTCCCTCCTTCCTACCCCTCCCACTTGTTCTATTCTCTACTTTGATCTCATTTCAAATGTACCATTTCAAAAGTGGGTACTTCCAACTTCCCTCTCCCCCAGCCTGCCCTCCCTTCCGTCATCCCCCCTCTCATCCCCTTCCCCCCTACTCTCCTGTAGGGTGAGATACCCTGTTTAGTGTGTATTTCATTCCCTCCCCCAGCCAAATTCAGTGAGAATAAGGTTGACCCATTCTCTTTTGCCTTCCTATTCTTCCCCTCCATTGTAACGATTTCCCCTTGCCTCTTCTATATGAGATAGTTTACCCCAATCTGTCTCCCCATCTCCTCTCATTATATTCCTCTCTCACCTCTTAATTTTACCTTTTAAGTATCATTCCTTCCTATTAAATTGGTCCTGTGGCCTCTATCTACGTGTACCTGTAAACATATATGCACACATTCACATATGTATTCATATGATCATATACCCTCATAGACATATATATGTATATATATATATATATTTCTATTCCCTTCAATTATTTTCATACTGAGAAAAGTTTCATTAGTTACAATTACTGTTTTTCCCTGTAGGAATGTTAATAGTTCAACTTTCATAAGTTAAAAGTTCAACTTATCAAAGTTCCTTATGATTTCTTTTCCCTGTTTACTTTTTCATGTTTCTCTTGCTTTTTGTATCTGAATGTCAAATTTTCTGGTTTGTTTTTTTTTCATCAAGAATGCTTGAAAGTCCTTTATTCCACTGAATGACCATATTTTGCCCTGAAACATGATACTCAGTTTTGCTGGGTGGGTGATTCTTGGTTTTAATCCTAGTTCCTTTGACCTCCGGAATATCATATTCCAAGCCCTCAGTGTAGAAGCTGCCAGATCCTGGGTTATCCTGATTGTGTTGCCATAATATTCAAATTGTTTTCTTCCTGGCTGCTTGTAATATTCCCTCCTTGATCTGGGAATTTCAGAACCTGGCAATAATATTTCTAGGAGTTTTCTTTTTGGAATCTTTTTCAGGTGATCGTTGGATTCTTTCAACCTCTATTTTGCCCTCTGGTTCTAAAACATCAGGACAGTTTTCCTTGAGGATGATTTCTAGGTTACTTCTTTGATCATGGCTCTCAGGTAGTACAGTAATTTTTAAATTATTTCTCCTGGATCTATTTTCCATGAGATATTTCACATTGCCTTCTATTCTTTCATTTGTTTGGATCTGTTTAACAGCATCTTGATTTCTCATGAAGTCACTAGCTTCCATTTGCTCCAATCTAATTCTGAAGCAATGATTCTTCTCAGTGAGCTTTTGAGATTCTTTTTCCATCTGGCAAATTTGGCTTTTTAAGGCATTCTTCTCATCATTGCCTTTTTGAGCCTCTTTTGCCATTTGAGTCAGTCTATTTTTTAAGGTATTATTTTCCTCAGTCAGGCTGTTGACTCTCATTTCTTTTCTTGCATTGTTCTCATTTCTCTTCCCAATTTTTCCTCCACTTCTCTTATCTGATTCTTAAGGTCCTCTATGGCCTGTAACCAGCTCGTATTTTCCTTTGAAGCTTTTGGTGCAGGAGTTCTGACTTCACTGTCTTCCTCCTGTTCCATGCTTTGCTCCTTTTTGTCCCCAAAATAGGAGTCTAATGTTGGGTTCTTCTGTGTGCTTTGTTTCCTTTGCCTGATCATGTTGCCACTCAATTACTTGACTTTTGGGCTTTTTGCCACAGTAGGACTCTGCTACCAGACAGGGGACTTTCGTACCAAACGCTGGGGTTTTCTTAGCTGCTGGAGGTATTAGATGGGTGCCCTCTCTGAGACTTCCACATGCCCTGGCAAGCTGGACACACACCCCAGGACCTCCACCCTAGACTGCAGTCCAGATCCAAGCAGGTTAAAGCAAGAGTGATTACCCCTCAGACTGTTTGCTTGGTCCCCCTGCAGGCCAGGAGCTGAAGCTGCCATGTGGGAGCGGTTGCACAGCTGGGGCTCCGCGGCTTCTTGCTCGGCAAAAACAAAAGCACTCCCAACTACTGGGTCCCCAGATCCACAGTTCACTGACCTCTCACTTTGTTCTTAGCATCTATGTGTTAACTCTGGACCGCCAAAGCTGCTGGTGATCTGGAGTCCCTCCAGCCAGTGGCTGGTCAGGCCCATGCTGGGGCTAAAACCTCGGTGTGGAGCTGGGCTTGGCACCCAGAGTGCTGTGCTGGCTGATTCCTGCCAGTCTTCCAGGCTGTCCTCAGTTGGAGGTTAGCTTCTCTGTGTCATTTTGTGGGTTCTATAGCTCCAAATTTTGTTCAGAGTCCCCACTTACACGAATTGGGGAAGGTGGTAGCCAGAGCAGTGCAGAGGACCTGCTTCTACTCTGCCATCTTGACTCTGCCCCCCAGTTCTTGATTTCTAAAATGGAGTTAATTATACTTGTACTTCCAGTTTCCTGAGGTTGTTACACAGAAAGTAGTTTGTAAAAAGTAAAGTGCAGTAAATATATATACACCCATATATATAACTTATTCATTATTTTGTCTTTGTTTACCATGGAAAGTATAATGAAAATTAGAGACCCAGCTTGACCTTGAGGGAATGAGACAAAAGACAAAATTTTGAGGGACAGAGTGAAAGGTAGAATGTAATTCCTTGCATTGGGAGGGGGGTGGGAGGAAAATTACCATAGCTATTTAGATCTGGCTCATGGTCCAGGTTTTGATGCTAAGATCATTAATTTGACCAGCAACCTTTGCTCTGATCTTGGATACAAACTGGGCGACTGTTTGTCTTGCAAACTCCTGTTGTTCATTGAGGACTGGATAGTAAATGTGGCTAGATGAGCAGGTCCAATTCTTGGAAAGAATTTCATAGTTCATGCTGGGCTTTACAGCAGGACCAGTAGCTTCACTTTCACTTCTTCATGAAGATCAACTGCTTCCCTCCCCTCCTTTTTTATTTTTTTAATTATTTGAAAAAACTACATTGGGCAGGGGAAAACTTTAGTGGTTTGCTGTTTTTAGAGCTTAAAATTACTGAAACATTTTAGGCAGTGAATTGATGTTTGTACCCGGCTCCATTTGAAGGATGGTTGCGCATTTTGAGGGACTGGCACCTTGGTTTCCCAAATGAAGGGTGTCTGTGGGGTAAATTGGAAAGCTGCCTCTGGCTGGGGTCAGGCTAGAAGCTGGGACGTAGCTGTCATTTCAAGGAAAAGTGACTCCTTTTCTTGTCATACAGACGATCTCCCACATGAAAGTGATGCAGTTTCAGGGAATGAAACACCAAGCCAGTTCTCCCATCTCCCTGCCACCTGTGAAACACCACGACCTCACTCCAAGCCCTGATGTCCCCGTTGAAATTCTGAAAAGGAAATTAATGGCCACTAATGATGCAAATGAATCTAAGAAAATTGCTGATAAGTTGCAGGCACATCTACAGGTAAGTACATGATCATTTTCAGGTACTTTTTCCAAGATATCTCTGGGCAGAACATAATGTAAATGCATACAGATATACATCTCAACTTACCTGATTGTGTTAGGACCCCCAAACATCGTTTTTCAATCTCATCATGAGAAGAGTCATGTTGTTGAAACAAGGTATTGGCACTTCTTATCAAAATAGGTTAATGAGAAGCAGTAGTTGACTTCAATTTTAGTAAGTAGATTGATCTTAAACATGGTAGGAGTGGAACAGTAGAGAAGCAGGAAGTTTTCCCACAGTTCTTAGTGTGGCCAAGCTGCAGGGGCCCTTGAGCGTGATCATCTTTAATGCTGATTCTCATTGAGTGTTTGAAGAAGACATTGCTTTGCTTCTCTCACTACCATTTGTGACAACCAATCATGCTTAAATTCTTTTGGAAGAAATCTGGTCTTCTCAAGAACTGATAGCGGTATCTCAAGCTCTCTCCCTCCAAAAAAAACCTAAAAGTAAGTAGTCATTTAGGAGACTAGATTTTAGTTTTCTCTAGCCTATGAATACCAATTGGAGTTAACAGAATGACTTTTCAGATTTGACTTTGTTGCCAAAAGAACCCCAAGAGAGAGACTTGTGTGAACTTTGGATGATGGCGTTTGCTGTGCTTTTAGCCAACATGTTTTACCAACCCACATACACCAGTGTCATCATGATAAATATTACATATGAGTGGGAAAGAGTCCGATATGCCTTCCCAGTTATTTTTTAAAAAATAATTTTAGTTTTTTGTGTGATTTTACCGTTAAGTATGTTTGAATGTATTCTTTTTGAAATGAAGTGACATAACTTACCTGTTCAAAAGTGAGAATAACTTCTCATCCTCAATTTTTTTTTTTTAAGCTACCGAGGTTAAGTAACTTGCTCAAGGTTACACGGCCAGTTATTTCTGGGTGTGGTGCTAAGTATCTGCGCCTGGATTTGATCCCAGGTCATCCCGACACTGGAGCTGGTACTCTTACTCGCTGAGCCACCTGGCCGCCCCTAAGCAATTGGGATTAGGTAACTTGCTCAAGGTTACACGGCCAGGTGTTGCTGGGTGGGTGCTAAGTGTCTGAGCCTGGATTCGATCCCCAGGTCATCCTGACACTGGAGCCGGTGCTCTTACTCTCTGTGCTACCTGGCTGCCCCTCATCCTCAATTTTTATAGGCAAATTGGCTTTTGCCTTCATTGGCAACTATAGAAATGCCATCTTGCTGTTATGTTGGATAACTTAAGAGCTTATTTTATACAGAGGCCATTCCTTTTTTTTTTTTAAATTTCTTGCTCATAACCAAAGCTGAAGTCTTAGACAAGTTAGAAATGCAGCGCAGGGAAAAGATTATCAGAGGAAACTTAAGGGAAATGAGTTCAGGTCCTAACTTCAGTACTGGCTTGCTGTATGACTTTGAACAAGTATTTTTCTTTCTCTGTGCCTTAGTTTCATTTGCTAAAATAAGTTGGTTGGGTTAGATAGTCTTAAAATTTCCTGCTCAAGCATTGTTCAATTCTTAAGACTTCTCTCTTCCATGAGCAACTTCATTTGATAGTTTCTGTCTGTGTCCAGAGAGAGGAAATTAGTACTATATAGTTAGTGCATCACATTAGAGCCCATTGCTTTATGACACTCTAGGAATTCCTGGAGTCTTAAAGCAAGATCTCTTTGTACTTAGGTTATTTAGGATTTACGTTTTTATTATGCTGGCAGATAAAACCTGTTTTTCACAAGTTTCTATAAATACGTGTCAGAAACCTTCAGAAAATTTCTTTAATCCTGTTCTGATAGCACCTGTTTAATGCCTATTTGCCTTGATATATACTAGCCACTGTAGGAAATAAATGACAGAAACTTACCTACCCTAAAGGTCTCTTAGACTACATCCTACAGATAACAATTTCTTCACAGGCTAGAAACCTTATTCAGAAGGTTGTACAGCAAATTGCATCAGTAGTGACTGCATCCAGTGTTGAGACTGAGAAAATGCTCTCTGAGAGATGGACACTCACATCCTATGATTGCTACGAGGAGGCTGTGACTTATTTCAGGACCCACTGTTTTAACTGGCACTCGCCCATAGTAAGTAACATGTTGTTAAGTTCAAGTCACATCAGTTCATTGTGGAAAATTTATCCAGTTGAAAATATGGAATGTTTTCCTTAAGGGCATTTTGTTTTGTTTTTAACTTGAGGAAAAAAGTATATTGGAAAGGAAAAGAGAGCTTTGTAAAGAACTTGGGGATTGAATTCATAGCCACCAAAATGCTGTTTTTTTGTACTATCTATATACTGTGGAGTAGTTACTGTTTTCTGACCCCTACTGTCATTCAGTCATGTATTTTTGCTTGACAGTCATTTGCCATAGAAGGGGGCAGATTTATTGGGCTACTGTCCATAATAGCACTTTAGATAAAGTGGCTGTATAATGAAATGATTGATTCATAATAAAGTTAAGAAATATTCTGTATTTAACATAATTCTTAATCTTGGTTTTTAAAAAGAAAAAAAATCTGTTTTATTCCAGCATGAATATGCTCTCCGACAGTTATATGTGTTTGTCAATCTTTGTGAAGGAGCTCATCCACTTGACAGGTAAATTTGTATTTGGAGAATTAATATTCCCTTAAAAGGAAAAGGGGATAGTGTTCAGTGGTTTACTTACCAGAGAAAAGTCTTTGCTTTTTAAAGTTAACTAGTAGAGATTACAGGATTTTCTTTTAAAAATACTATATATTTACATCATCCACTACAGCCCCTTGTTGATGTTGCTTTGTAGCATGGGAGTGATCCTGGATTCATGAAGATTATGCCAGCAGAGTTTAAGCTCAAGCAGCTTTTACCGCGTATACTTCAAGGCTTTCATTATAGGCCTTGTGGTGGACTAGCTGTGCTCACCGCTATTCTCTTAAGAATCCTGGGCTGATTCTTATCAGAATGAATTTATTTTGCTTATTTTGGGAACATCGGCTCTCTTTTTTTTCAATTACATGTAAACAAAAATGTTCTGGCATTCATTGTTAAAATTTTGAGTTGTGAAAATTCTCTCCTTGAGAAGGCAGTTTTATATAGATTATACATGTGCAGTCATGTAAAACATTTCTGTTAGCCATGTTGCAAAAAGAAACAGCAACCCCTCCCCCCCAATAACAATAATTATAATAATGCTTCAGTTTGTATTCAAACTTTACCAATTCTTTCTCTGGAAGTGGTAACATTTTTCCTCACAACTTTCAGAATTGTCTTGGAACATTGTCTTGCAGTTAGCTGAGTCATTCACAGTTCAGGTTTTTCTGAAAGCATCCTGCTTGTTTCTTAGCATAATAGTATTC
>NW_027185842.1:0-28865 GCF_028583685.1 Petaurus breviceps papuanus | reverse complement strand
ACACACACACACACACACACACACACACACACACACACACACATATATATATAGTTGCTAGAGGTAGTAAAAACACCAGTGTTACTTCTTTTTGTCTACCAGAAAAATGCCCAGAAAAAAAAACCTACCTAATTGTCCTTTGGAATAGAAACAAACTTAAAATAAAAATTTGATGAATGTTATCTGCTTATGATGACTAATCAAGTTTTGTGCTCTGTAGAATAAAGAATCTTAAAAGCAATGTTTACTTATTCTTAGTCACCTTGATGACAAGAATGAAATAATATGAGTTTATGAGTACTGCCGGGATTTAGATATAACATCTAATTGGGATGACTAAATTGTCACATGTTTATAAGTACTTAAAATATAAAATAGGTCATTTATTTCCTTATTACTTCACATCAGTTATCAGCAATTCAATTTAATGTGAAACTCACTGCATTAATCACTAATGATATGAAGACAAAATTAATATAGCACTCTTTCCCTCGGGGAGCTTATATTCTACTAGGAGAATATAATACATAAACAGATAAGTAGATGTAGTATAGAGAATGAAAAGAGAAAAGATAGTCAGATAAGGGGCCCTAGGTACATTTTAAGATAGAGTGTTGTTGTGAGGGGAGGTGACCCTTGGCATATCATTTAACCTGTCTGCTTCAGCTTCTTTTTCAAGGTGGGATTCCAATAGCAACATCATTATCATCATAATCATAGAAAAAGTAGTATTTATGTAATATTTTAAAATTCATAAAATATTTCATATATTTTAAATCATTTAATCTTTATAACAACCCTGTCATGTAAGTAATATTATATTATGATATTTTATTATTTTATAGATAACAATACTGAGTCATGGAATGTTTAAGCAACTTGTCCCCCCAAATCCCTGATCCCAGAAAACAGAAATACATTAACATTGAAAGATTATGTATTTCATTTCTAAGTAAATCCACCAGCTACATTTTATTCTTTCATTTGTACCCTTGCTCTCTGAAATGTTCAATTTAATTGTTATGTCTTAGATATCCTAAGTCAGAATATAATTCTCTTTGGGGGATAAAAACACAGTGTCAAGATTTGTGAACTAAAAACATGACCATTAGAATGATAATCTTCTGTAAAATCTTGAAGTAGATGAATGTGGTAAGACTAGATAGAATCAAGAAATTTTAGCTACAATGTAAGGGAAAGGAAGTAACCTCTTTTTTATATATTAATTAGATCTATCCTGCTTGACTACATTTCAAAAATAGACTTCTTGATGTGTGGCCAAGGTAGGCAGGCAGCAAAATGCATTTTATTGTGTGGTAGATTTTGATTTGTCTCAGATAATCCAAGACTTTGAAAGCTCCATTTCAAGATGCTGGCTTAGTCCTGGAGATATTGCAAAAATAATGTAGGTTTTTGGAGTAGAAAGTAATTGCGTGAAATCACAACACTTCCTTCATAGAACTAGAGTAGAATAGGACCCTAAGAGGTCAAATCATTTAGTCCAGTTATCTCATTTTATAGGGGATGAATCTTAGACTCACAGAAATAAAGTGATTTGCCCACAGTAAACAGCTAGGAAATGACAGAAATGTGACTTCAACCAGGCCTCTGATACCAAATCCAACCTTTTTCCCACTCCATTAGGCTTCCCCCTCCCCCAAAAAAAGAAAAAGGATGGGAGAGAAGATAATATCAGAATGCTTATTACATTTGCCAGTTTTATTGCTTTGCCCTTCTTAATTCATGATTTTTGCTTAAATCATATGTTTGTAGTGATTATTAGAACCAATAAATATCTTAACTATTAATAAAATACTTCTGAACTAAAATCGTTTTGACATGAATAGGTCTGTGAGAAGACTGTGTTTTTTGAGTTTGCCAATATGTGCTATAAATACTCCTCATCAGGTTATTCATCACCGGATCTTCACAATTTATGAATACTCTGAAGATATATACTCTTTTCAGAAATGCAGCAAAAAGTATTGCTTTTTAAGGTGTACTGGCAGGAATACTGATTTTGAAGCTGTATTTAGTGCTCTGCATCGCTGCAAAGCAAAATTAAAATAAAAATGTGCACATATTACTCATTGTAAATAAAAGCAGTTTGATAATCAGAAATGAATGGTACATTGGGATATGGCTTTATTGGAATTTTATTTATTAGAAGGAAATATTGCCCCCCTTTTTTTGGGCTGGAAACAAACAGTAAATTTCTCTGTAGAGGTTTTGGCTTCTACAATTGTGTGCTATATAAGAATATTCAAAATTGCCTTAGTTTGACTGTATAATATTACTGAATATACCTACAAAGTATTAGAAATATGCTATACTTGTGTACTTGCATATTTTGTTTTTTTAAGTCACACTCTGTGAGAAGAGAACAAGTGGTAGGAGTCATGTCACTTAGGCACATATTTTCTATTGGTCTCTTTATATTTCAATTTATCATGTTCCTAAGTGTTCTTTGTTAATTTGGTATGTGTTTAAGCTTTTAAGTAAGATCTCTTTTATGTTTCACATTTTTCTAGTGGTAATACTAATGACTAAATCTAAGTGAGAATGAACAATAAGAGGAAAGGGCGGGGTGGCTAGGTGGCTCTGTGAATACAGCACCTGGAGTCAGGAGGACCTGAGTTCAAATATGATCTCAGACACTTAACACAAAAACTAGCCATGTGACCTTGGGCAAGTCACTTAACCCCAATTGCCCTCCAAAAAGCAAAAAAAAAAAAAAAAGAGGAAAGGGTAATTGTTGCTTGAAAAACAAAAGATCTGGGGCGGCTAGGTGGCGCAGTGAGTAAAGCACCAGCCCTGGAGTCGGGAGGACCTGAGTTTGGTTCTGGCCTCAGACACTTAACACACACACACACACACACACACACACACACTCACACTCACACTCAAACTAGCTGTGTAACCTTGGGCAAGTTACTTAATCCCAATTGCCCTCCAAAAAGGCAAAAAAAAAAAAAAAGATCTATGACAAATCAATTAATTCCTTCAATCATTGTGCTGATTTCTTTATGAATAGTGATTATAATCAATACAGGTACTAGGAGGAACACCTCTAGTACAGGACTGTGAGATTCATAAAGATCACTATAAAATAAACAAGTACTTCATTATAATGAGTGACCACTACATGGTGGTCAAAGTGAGTTATAAGTAGCACGCGAGAATATTGAACTGTTCTTTGGAGCAATATTTGTTGTAATGAAACTTTCCCTCTATTTCTCAATACCATAGGAGGGCACCTCACCTACTCTATGCTGAGTAAGCATTGTCTTAGGCACTGCAAATAATATAAAGTAAATTGAAGCAATGACGCCTACCCTTTAATACTTTACAATCAGATTAAGAAATTAGACAACATACCTAAATTATAGAATTTTAGAGATGGAAAGGACCTTGAATATATATTTTGTAATATTTCTGAGTAGCTTGTTTGCTTTTAATAATAAAGAAAATAACTTTTAGTTTTAATTGCTAATCCACAAATATGGCATCCTATAGATGTAACCTTATACTGAAATCTAGGTGAGTGGAAAAGCATCATATGGAGAAATATATACATATAACATGTATGTGTTTGTGTGTGTATAATACACATCCATGTATGTATATATCTCCTTATGCCATTTAAATAAACCTGATTTTGTGACTGTCCAAATGTTACTCACAATCCTAGTCAAAAGTTCTAAGAACAATAATAGACATTTATTTTATGGTATATAGTTTGCAAAGACATGTATCCTCTCTCTCTCTCTCTCCATATATACATATATACACACACATACACACATACATATGTACATGTATGTGTATATATATAATCTCACTTTTTTATCTATGATTATTTTATACATCAAGAAACTAAAACTGAAGAAGACTGAATGAAATCTGTCAACAGTCACAGTATTCAAAGGCAGATTGGAAACTGAAATCTCCTAAACTTTTAAGTTTAGCGATCTGCATTTATCTAGGTGAGACAGATAGAATGCTGAGTTGGAAGTTAGGAATGCCGAAGTTTAAATTTGACCTCAGACACTTATTAGCTGTGTGACCTTGGGCAAGTCACTTAAGCTATTTGCCCCAGTTTCCTCAACTGTAAAATGGTGATAATAATAGTACCTATCTCTCAAAGTTGCTGTGAGGCTCAAATGAGATAGTATTTTTAAAGTACTTAGTGTTTGGCACAAAGTATGCACTATATAAATGTATGTTTCCTTCCTTCATCTGAACAATAAAAAGGAAACATTTTTCCCACAATTAATTTGATTAATTTCTCATTTTTCAGTATTTTATATTCAAACAGATTTTAGAAAAAGCAAGAGATATAAATGGCAAATTATTTCATTCAGAGCATTGGGATTGGACAGATTCACAGTGCTTTGTCAGTCAATTTACTGGTAGGAACACTTAATCAGTCTCCTCATAAAATTAGCGCCCAAGTTTTTAACTTAGCCCCTTTCTGATACTGAAGACAAATAGGCTCTTCTCTTACAGAATCTTTGATTACCCAGCAGGCTTGGCAAATAGGGTACTCTCATAAATTTAAATTACAAGTTGATTCCACTCTAACCTCTTTTTCTTTTTTTAATGGCTACCCTTACTGAATTTTTTTGATGTAACATTCATAACATTCATTCATTAATTCAATGAACATTCATTATAATGACCATAATTAAATTCTTTGAGGATTTATCAGTGTTTTCCAATCATTATTCTGAATACCATTGATTACTACAAAGAACTCTAGTTATAGAGCCAACTATTTGGCACAGGGGTCTAGAGTTAGACATGGAATCAAGAACTGAATTCAAATTTGGCTTCAGATGTTTACTATCTGGGTAACCCTGGGCAAGTAATTTATTTTCTATAGTCAGTTTCCTCAATTGTAAAACAGAGATAATAGCACCTACTAGATAAGGTTGTTGTAAGGATGAAATGAGATAATATTTTTAAAGCACTTAATCACAGGGCCTACAGACAGTAGATGCTTATTGAACGCTTACTCCTTTCCTCATTCCCCAAATCTTACAGAAGGTATGGGAGATATGACTGAATCTTCATTGACTCTGAGGGAAGGGGAAGAATAAAATATATAAATTATCCTTGGCTATATTTTGTGAATAATACTAATAAAAGTAAAACCTTTATTTCAATTTGTTTTCTCATACTTTGTCCACTGTTCCTTATTATGCAATATATTCAATTTAAAATGTGATAAACTGTTGATCTAGGCTAATTGGGTTCAGATTCTTTTACATTTCAATCTCTCTCTCTCTCTCTCTCTCTCTCTCTATATATATATATATATATATATATGTATACATATATATATATATATGTCACTTAACTGAAGGTGTTTGCACCTTCCACTCAGAAGAGCTAAAGTGCTCACCTCTTAGCCAAAGCCAAAGCTCAGAAGCCCCCACTAATGTGTTTGCTATTACCATTCAGTCAGAATACTCATTAGTTCTGCATAAAAGGCAGGAAAATATCACTCTCATGCACGTACAACTAGTGTATGTGCATACCAAGAGAACATACAAAGAATATATGTTATCAGGAAGATAAATGGAATACTTCTATAGGGAATCGATATGTCGTTCAGTCATTTTTCTGCCATCTCTGATTCTTTGTGATCCCATTTGGTGTTTTCTTGCCAAAGATACTAGAATGGTTTGCCATTTCCTTCTCCAGTTCATTTTACAGAAAAGGGACTGAGGAAAACAGGATTAAGCAACTTGCACAGAGACACACAGCTAGTAAGTGTCTGAGACCAGATTTAAATCCTGAAAGATGAGTCTTCCTGATTGCAAAACTGGGACTCTGTCCACAATGCTACCTAGCTGCCCCCGGGGAATCTATGTGGCCATCAACAAATATTTATTGGACATCTCAAACTGGATGTGCCAGAAATATCTCAATTATAACATGGTATCCTTGCTTCCCAAACATTACCATCTTCTGAACTTGTTGAGGGAACCACCATCCTCCCATCCTCTTTGTCACTCAGACTCAAAAACCAGATGTCATCTTTGACTCCTACTATGCACTCATCCCTTATTCAATCAGTTGACAAGTCTTTTCATTTCTATATTCAAAACAGGTTTTGTTGTATATATGCCTTTCTCTCTCATTATTTCACATTCATATAATTTCAGGAGTCTGCTGATGGTCTCCCAGCCTCAATTCTTTTCCTATTTCAGTTCATCCTCCACTGGCTGACAAATTGATATTCCTGAAGCAGAGTACATTTTACCAGCCCTATGCTGATAAACTTCGTCTCCCTATTACTTCCAGGATAAAATATTAGAAGTAGCTAGGTGGCAACACTAGAACTAAACTTAGGAACACCTGAGATCAAATCCCACCTTAGATACTTACTAGCCATGTGACACTGTATAAGTCATTTAATCCATCTGCCCCAGTTTCTTCATCTGGAAAATGGGTATTGTAAAAATAGCATCTGTCCCCCAAGATAGTTATTAGGATAAAATGAGACTCTTTTAAAGGGCTTCTTAAAGCTTAAATGCTATATAAAAGCAAGTTATTGTTATAATTGTTATTGTTATATTATTATTATTATAAAAAACTTCACTTTAAAGACTTTTACAAACTGGCCCTTTCTTGCCTATCTTTTCTTCTTATGTTTTACTTTCCTCAATATACTCTACAATCCAGTGTTACACGACACCTTACTCTTCCTCAAATATAATTTTCCCTCCTTCTGACCTTGTGCTTTTTCCCAGGATGTCCATCATGCCTGGAATGTTCTTGCTGTTCAATTTTTATCTATTGTCTTCCCTGCCTGTCTTGAAGACTCAGCTCACATCCCACCTTCTTCAAGAGGCCTTCAAGGTGCCCTCTCTCCTTCTACCACATGCTTCTAGTACCTTCCTTCTATGATTATCTCCCTTTTATATTGTATATGGTTTATATGTATATGATTGTTTGCATGTTCTACTGTTAGAATGTTACCTCCTTAAAGACAGGAAGTTTGCCTTTCTTTGTATTCCCAACATGTAGCACAGTTTCTGGCAAATCATAACTGCTTAATAAGTGCTTATTGATTAGTCCAGGCAACATTTATAGAGAAGTTCACACCCAGAAATCTATACCTCTGAGGAACCTGTTCCTCCAAATCTGTTAGCAACTGATTTTTCTTTCAGCTCTTAGAATACTCATAGCAATAAATTAGGGAAAAAAATAGCATAGAAAGTATTTGACAAGGTTTTGAAGCCCTAATAATATTTTTATGTATAGCTATCAGCCTAGAATTCACATTTATTCACTTCTTTCCCCAGATAATTAAAAGTATCCTCCTTAAGGGAAAAAAAGTGAAACCAAATGGAAACAAGGTAGAAAAATAAAACAGCTTGCTCCAATTTTATAACCAAGGGCTCCATAAAAATGCAAAAGAAATCCTCTTTAAAGTACTACATTTTTTAAGCAGCTGGACCATTTTTATTTTTTTTTTTGACATGGAAACACTGGCTCCAGTAGGAGTTTTTTTATGTTTCTTTGCCTAAGCCCAGAGAGGGAAAGACCTATCTCATTTATTGGTTCTGCCATTCTTAGAAAAATATCTACCCTCTATATTAGAATTATGAGTAAATGTTCCTCATCATCTTCCAACAAAGTATTTTAATTCATGCCTACAGCTTGGAAGTTTTGTGGATCCTCCCTCCACTTCATTTTTCAAATGAGAGAAACCCTTAATTTATGCTCTTGAAAATAAAGTGTTATGTTTCATTTTAAAGACTAAGGAGCCCTCTTTCAAGTTCTTTGTCTAAGTTAAAATTTCTTTTACCATGGTCATTTAGTTATTGCTAAAAGATCTGTAGATGGAAAACTGACTACCTACCAGAGTATTTACTTTGGGGGAGCCTATATTTTTCAAAAGATATCCTTACATTAAACTGAAATCTACCTTTGTGAAAAAATTTTAAATATTTTGGTTTTGAGTCCCCTGATTATTAGTCGGTTGGTTAATAAATATGTATTAAGCACCTACTGTGTGCTAGACATTTAACTAAATGATGAAGATACAAATAGAACAAAAAGAAAAAAAAACTCCCTGCCCTCAAAAGCCTCATCGTCGAATGGAAGAGAGCACAAGCAAACATATATACTAAAAATACTATACATAAGGAGAAATAAGAAAAAAATTAAAAGAGGAGAAAATAGAATTAAAAAGGGTTGGGAAATATGCTTCTTTTAAAAGATGAGATTTTAGCTGAGAATTAAAGGACGCCAGAGAGGCCATTAGGCAGAAATGGTATGGGAGGAAAAGAGGGGCTAACATTCCAGAATGGGCAACAGGCAGAGAAACTGACCAGCTGAGAGATGGAGTGTCTTGTTTGAGAAACTGCAATAAGACCAGTGTTGCTTGATTGAAGAATACATGACAGGGAATAAAGTAGAAGACTGAAAAGATAGAGCAGTAGGTGAGGATGTGTAGAGTTTTTAATACCAAACAGAATTTTCTATTTGATGCTCGACACAATAGGGAGCTACTATAATAGCCGAGTAGAGAACTGACGTGATCTGACCTAAGTCACTTTGGTGGCTGCATAGAGGATGAATTAGAGGGAGAGATTCGAGATAGGAAGTCCCACCAGCAGACTATTGCAATAGTCCAGACCTGAGGTGATGAGGGCCTACAGCAGGGTGATGGCTGTATTAAGGGAAAGAAGGGGGCATATTCCGGAATTTATGGAAATGCAAAATCTACAGGTCTTGGTAACAGATTGGATATGAGGAGTGAGATAATGAGGAGTTAAGATGATACCTAGGTTCATAGCCTAAGGAACTGGGAGAATGGTGATGCCTTCTACAGTAATGGGGAGGATTTAGGGGAAAAGATAATGAATTCAGTTTGAGTTTAAGATGTGAAAAGCAAGTGGAGATAGAAGATTTGAGGTCAGCTTTGTTGTTGTTCAGTTATTCAGTAGTGTCTGACTTTTCATGACCCCATGGAACATAACACGCTAGGCCTTTCTATCCTCCACTATCTTGCAAAGTCTGTCAAGGTTCATATTTGTTGTTTTCATAACATTATCTATCCATTTTCATTGACCTCTTCCTTTTTCTTCAATCTTTCCCAGCATTAAGATTTTTTCCAGTGAGTTTTATCTTCCTGTTATGTGACCAAAGTAGTTAAGCTTCCACATCAGTATTTAACCTTCCAGTGAATAGTCTGAATTAATTCCTTTAAGTACTGACTGATCTCCTTGCTGTCCAAGGGAATCCCAAAAGTCTCTTCTAGCACCACAATTCAGAAGCATTTCTTCTGTGATGCTCAGTTTTCCTTATAGTCAAACTCCCACATTGATCCCAGGGGGAAAAAAAAAGTATTATAGAAGTGACCTTTCTAGGACAGAGTATGGTGAATCATTGACCAACTTTGTTCTAGATGCTTTTATTGTTAGTGTAGCTCAAAACTACCTTAGGTTTGGGGGATATCATATCATACTCTTAAAATATCAAGCCTGTAGTCAGTTATTAAAAAATCTTTTTCATTTGAAGTATTTTATAGCCATATGTGTTTGCCTAATTGATGAATGAGTGAATCAATGCATGAAAAAAGCACATGTTAAGGAGTTACTAAGTACCAAGAACTGTGTGAAGTGCTTGAGGATAGTAATACAAAAGAAAAGATTATCCTTACCTTTAAAGGCCTTATATTTTAATAGGAATAAGCAATACTTACAGGGGAGGGATGACCAAGGAGGAAGATTTTCCTATATAAAGTTAGCAAGGTGGCAGACGGAGATATAGAGTAATGTTGCTTAGTCATTTCAGGCATTTATGACCCTTAATGACCCCATTTGGGATTTTCATGGCAAAGATATTAGAATAGTTTGCTGTTTCCTTCTCCAGATCATTTTATATATGAGGAAACTGAGGCAAACAAGGTTAAGTGATTTTCACAGGGCCACAATCGAGGAAGTGTCTGAGGTCACATTTGAATTCAGGTCTTCCTGACTCCAGACCTGACTCTCTATCCACTGTGTCACCTAGGTGCCTAGGATAATAGATTGACACAATTTTTCCAAGAATAGTGGCAGAAGTGGATTTTGTTTTGAATTCAAAACTGGAAAAGGGTTTCCAAAGGGAAGTAGAGCATGTTTGGAGCCATTTCTAGGAATTCTAGTTGAACAAAGCAATCACTAGACAGCACAATAACTCCCTTTGATGGGAGTTCTAGGCGTGAAGTGAAGTGAATTGTGAACTGAGAGATAATCTCCCCTTCTAACTCTGATGTTCTGTGGTTCTGTGAATCTTCATCTTTTTTTTTTCCCTTGGGGAGGCTGGTAATGGGGGTGGTGTTCATGCACATATTATCACTGAACCAACTCCCAAGGAGGAAATTTATTTTATTTACCAAATTACCAACTGTTTTTATAATCTTAGACAATTATCAGTTTATGCTGAGAGGTTAAATGACTTACCTAGGGTCACATAGGCAGTATGTATCAAAAGGTTGGCCTTGATAAAGGGATATGGTGATAAATGGCTAAGAAGCGGTTCTCAAAAAATTTTAAATTAATAACTCTTTTAAATGTAAACTACAATATTAATATTTTCTCCATCACTTTCTTAAGTCCAGATAAACAACAAAATAATAAATCAAGTCCTGGATTGTAACATTTGCTGATATTTGTAAATGTTCACAGTGAAAATTTAAGAATTGGCTCTCATGAGTTGTTTTGATCTATCTCTAAACACACCTTTGGACTTGAACTTTGATTATTCTGAGTTAAGTCTTGCTCATTATTCACCATGTCACGATATCTTTCAAATTTATATTTGTCCATACTAAATATTGTATTAGACTTAGCCCACTCTTATAGAGTTTTGAAAATTGTTTGGGAACCTAACTCTGTCATCTAAGGTAATAACTATCCCTTCCAACTTTATATCATCTAAATTTGAATGCATGTTATCCATGTTTTTAAGGCATTGATGAGAATATTGAATAGAACTATGTTCTTTTAAAATTGTTTTATTTATCTCCATTTTATCTTTAATTCTATGTATGATACTAAGAAATTATAAAACCTAGAAGCATCATCTCAGTAAATGTTGCCTTTCATATGCTGCTTAATGAAATCTTTCAAAAATAAGATATTTTGCAAAGTATTAAATTATTACTTTCTTTGATATTTTAAAGCTTAATATGAAGTTAAGTCCATTAACAAATGTTAGCAGTATAGGCTTCTATTGTTAGTCATAAAGGTAGTGAAGTGGGGAGGGTATGGCAAAAACCTCTTTACTGCCTCTGGAATATAAAGAAAACTTTCACATGTAATGGCAGACGTCAACCTCAGCACCAATTAATCATAGAATACCCAGACATCTTGATTAAATAATTAATACAAAGTAAACTAATTGTGAAGAAGTTCCTAATCAGTTTGAAAGGATAATAGGGGCTCTGGGTCATTGAATGAAAGCAAATAACATCACACACAAAAATATTTTTGGTTAAAGTGACTCAATCATTCTGTGTTGGGGCTATTGATAACATTTCTAGACAGTAAGAAAATTTGATCATTCTAGCAGCTGTTAAGTCAAGTTCAGGTATTGTGTGGTCTTTATCAGGCTGTTGGGTCACTCAGCCCTTCCCTATAGCCTTATATGGAACCATTATGATAATAGCTGTTCAAATACTGCAATAATATGAGTTTTCTTATACATAATCATTGAAATAGGCTATAGTTTAACTGTATTTTACATTCCCTTACCTCCCTTAAATCCTTATTCTCTCATACTTTCTTTTTTTTTTTTGGTACTCTCTACCTACAGAGTCTCATGTTGAAAAAGTGAAAGAACAAAAATAAGGAGAGGGGTTTGGACATAGAGTACACTATAATAAAGAAGTGTAAACAGCAGTGACTTGATGGCCAAATCAATTCCTTGCTTCCCCATCTCTTTCCTTTTTTTTCAGCTTTGTTTCATTATGGTTTTTGCTGCCAGTAGTGACCTCTTAGTATATGAAAAAAATAAAAAAAGAAAGAAAACCTTCTGATTAACCATTAATGAGCTACTGAATCACTATAGGTAAAGTTCATGAATAAACAAACAAAAAAGCTGTATTACTGTCTGTCAATGATACTGACACTCCAAAGCCTCGTTTTTAACTCTCTCCAGTCCAGAGAATAGGAGCGGGCAGAATGGGTGGAGGTTAGACTTTAGATTAAATGCTTTTATTTGCTTGCTTTATTCATCTGAGGGGTTCATTAGAAAATCTAAATGTTATGTCAATGTGCCCCCTCCCCAGTTCCCCCTAATATCAGCAGGATACTTATATCGTTTGTTAGGGGGTTTTTCAACCTTTCTTTTTCCTGTTATCATAGGGCATTCTTGTGACTCCCCCACTCCTCAGAGTAAAGTTTACAGGGTATGTTTACAGGATATGTTTAGGGATGAAAAGAAGATGGGAGGAAGAGAATGGCAAGAGTTGAAAAGGTCAATGAATGAAAAGAAGTGTTCATATTTTTTCCTAATAATAATAATAACCAATATTTATAAAGTGCCTATATTATCACTTTTGATGCTCACAACATCCATGAGAGCTAGGCGTTATTATTATCCCCATTTTACAGTTGAGCAAACTGATCCATGGGCAGGTAGTTGATGCAGTGACTAGAGCATTGGGCTTAGAATCAGGGATACTCATCTTCATGAGTTCAAATATGACCTCATAAATTTACTAGCTGCATGCCCCTATGCAAGTCACTTAGTCCTCTTAGCCTCTGTTCCTCATCTATAAAATTAGCTGGAGAAGGAAATGGAAGCCAATCCACTATCTTTGCAAGGAAAACCTCAAATGGGGTCACAAGGAGTCAGATATGATTGAAATAACTCAACAACAAAAACAAACTGATTCATACAAGAGGTTGAGTGAGTTGCCCAATGTTATGGAGCTAGTGAGTGTTTGTTTGAGGCCAGATTTCAGCTCAGGTCTTTCTGATTCCTGATGTGTCTATATCACCTAGATACCTCAACACACACACACACACACACACACACACACAAATTCATCCATTGTTACTATAGATGTGGACAACACATTGTTGAGGAAAAAGGTGAATCAAATTTGTTCACTCTCATTCATATAAAAGTGAGGAGAGGACCTGAGACTATCCATTAAGACAAAATGTCTTCACAGGCCAACAAGAAGCCATTTTGTGGCTAGGGCTGTTATAGGCCTAACAAAAGAGCTGGAAATATTTTAAGTAAAACTTAATGGCTCGAAATTTTAATGACTTCAGTAATCATTGGAATTGCAGTAACACTTTCCAAGGAAGGAACACCCACATAGGAGAGTTAAAGACAATCCAAATTCAGATATTCCTATAGGAAACTCTTGGTAGAGATCAAAAGAATGTATTAAGAAGAAGTTTCCAACATAAGAACTTTTACCATGTATAAAGAACTAAGGGTTAGTGAAAATAAAGATGTCATGTCTTTTTTCTCCTCATCTAGGTTCAAAAATATTAATCCATCCACAGATTCTTCAGGGTTGATGGGGCCCTAGGTTAAGCTCCCCAGATCTACACAAATCCTCTTATTTTGCATAAGAATAAAGTGCAACTCAGGATTAAATGATCTGATCAATGTCACAAAACAATAATAAGCAGAGCTGGTATTTGAATCCAGGTTTCTGATTCCACATCTAATACCCTTTCCACTACATCAGTTATTAAGTATTATTTTGTTTCCCATGTTGGTGATTGATAATATGCATAGTTGACCAACTGATATGTAGATAGTGATCTTTTTATAATAAGTACAGAACGGACTGTTTTTGGTGTTTTGTTTCTTTTTACTTTCTCTAAATCCCCAGCACTCAGTACAGCACCTGGCACAAAGTAGGGGAAAGAGGAAGGAACAAACATTTATTAGGCTCTTGCTATGTGATTGTAAATATACTAAATGCTTTACAAAATTCCATTTGATCTTCACAACAACCTTGCAAAGTAGGTGCTGTTATGATCCTTATTTTATAGTTGAGGAAACGGAGGCAGGCAGAAGTTGTGACACTAGGATCATGAGTTAGTTGCCTGAGGCCAGACTCCAGGTTCAGAACTCTATCCACGATGCCACCCAGTGGTCTAGGCATTTAATAAATGCCTATTGACTTACTGACAGTGTAATTCCTAAGTCAATATAATATATATGTATATATCCATATGTATTTTGCTCATATAGACTGAATTGTTTTGCAGAAATGGACACTTTCATTCATTTAGTAAGAATTTATTATGTGTCTCCTTTGTCAGTCCCTCAGCACAGCTCATAGAACAAAAAGACAAAGAATAAAACTAGTCCCTGCCTGAAAGAAGAGATTGCATTTTTCAGGAACTATATAATAATTATGTGTAACTGATGAGCTCATAAGCCTGCGTCCAAAAGTCTGTGCACATTTAGTAGTTAAACAATTTAAAGATACTTGTATAGAGGTAGATAGAAGGGGTTCCTGAATTTTTGCTCTAGTTCCATGAGTGAGTCCACCTTAGACACAGAATTCATATAAGCACAAATTGTTCAGCATACCTACTCACCTATACCTGCTATATCTCAATCCCTTGCTAATATGTTCTAACTATTCTTTTTTTTTTTGGCCTTTTTGGAGGGCAATTGGGGTTAAGTAACTTGCCCAAGGTTACATGGCTAGTGTTTTTTTGTTTTTTGTTTTGGTTTTTTTTGGGTGTTAAGTGTCTGAGGCCGGAACCGAACCAGCCCTTTACTCACTGAACCACCTAGCCACCCCTGTTCTAACTATTCTAATGTCATTTCTGTGATGACCAAGGTTGAAAGATGTTGCACAACATATCTGAGGATTGCAGACTCTTATATTTATGTCACTGTAAATGGATAATTATTACATTGTAATTAGCAACAGCTTGTAATCTAGCATAACTTCATTTAATGTTGGATAAACTGAAAGGAAATTGTAAGGTAATTGTTTATAAGGAGTGCTCACTTAACTGCTAGATATTTTTAAATTTAAATTTATTTATTTACTTTTAGTTTACAACATTCAGTTCCACAATCCCTTGAGTTTCAAATTTTCCCCCACCTCTTTCCTCCCCCCCCCCATGGCAGCATGCAATCAAATATAGGAGCTCCAAATACCTTCACATTAAACATTTGTCAAGTTGTAAAGAAGGATTATAACCAATGGAGTGAAAAGTGAGAAAGAAGAAACAAAACAAAATAAACAAAGAGAGCAAGTAGATTACTTCAATCTACATTCAGACTCTATAGTTCCTTCTCTGAATGTAGACGTCTCTTTCCATCATGAGTCTTTTGAAGCTGTCTTATAACCTTGCATTGCTGAGAGGATCCCAGTCTATCAAAGTTAGTCATCACACATACAATGTGTCTGTAATTGTGTACAAATTTCTCCTGGTTCTGCTCTTCTCACTCAACATCAGTTTATACAAGTCTCTCCAAGTTATTGTGAAGTCCTTCTGCTACTCATTTCTTATAGCACAACAGTGTTCCATTACATTCACATACCACAGCTTGTTTAGCCATTCCCCAATTGTCGGACATCCCCCTTGATTTCCAATTCTTTGCCATCAAAAAAAGAGCTGCTATAAATATTTTGATACATACGAGTCTTTTTTCCCTCTTCTATGGTGTCTTTGGGATACAACTCTAGAAGTGGTGTTGCTGGGTCAAAGGGTATGCACTTAATAGATTTTTTTTTTAAATGTCAGTTCACCGAACTCCCTCTATAGTAGTTAATGATATCAACAAAGTATTTTAATATGTATGTAAAGTATTTTAGTATGTAAATTAGTATTTACCAAAAACTTTTGATCTGTGGGTCCTCTTATCATTTATTTTAACAATAATTTAATTTTTTCATTTATATTTTTATAATTTCTATACATATGTGTAATCCTTGTGTTTGAATGCTTCTAAAATGCTATATTTTATAAAAAATATGCCTATTTTTCAAAATGTTTGGTAACATCTTTTTTACTTCTCATGCTACCCTTATTGGAAGGTAGTTGGCAAAATGAATAAGGTACTGGAACTGAAGTCAAGAAGATCTGAATTTAAATCTGGCCTCAGGCTTTTACTAGCTGTATGACCCTGGGAAAATCACTCAACCTTTGTCTGCCTCCATATTGTCATCTGTACGATGGGGAGAGTTGCAGTACCTCCCAGGGTTGTGCAGATAAAATCAGAATATTTATAAAGTGTTTTGAAAACTTAAAGTTCTATATAAATACTGTTGATTATCTCTATTATTATTTTTTAACAAATTTAATTTTCTTTTTGTAAATTAATAGCTCCTTCTCCTAGCTTATTTCTTTTGTCTTTATAGTCAGGTTCCTAGATAAGGAGAGGAAACTTACATTTTCCTGAGTACTTTATTATATTTGCATAATTCCAGACTTATAGGGAGAGATGCTTCTTGACAAGATGGCATAAGTCAATCTTTCCCTCTAGATCAAGTATTCATAAACTGAGTTCTATGAATCTGTTTACACATTTTGAAAACTGTGTTTTAATGTAATTATTTAATTTTAAAGCTCTGGGTGTTTTTTTGTTTCATTGATTTAAAATACTATTCCAGGAAGGGGTCTCTTAGATTCACCAGTCTGCTGAAGGGGTTGATGATATTAAATTAAAAAAAATTTTTTAATATCCTCTAGGAAAAAAAAACTCCTCTAGAGGCCCTTCTATTGATTAAGTCATACTCACCCCATTTTGCTCCCATCTTATGAATTTCCAAGACCTAAATCCTTCCTTTAGTGTTCTCAAATGTCACTGAAACATCAACTCAGGCTGTTATGCCTATCAGTTGTTTTTTTTTTTAGCAAAGTTATGCAGAGTCTAAGTTCTAGGCTCCTTAACCTAGTAACCATTCCATTGAGTGATATATCTTTGCTTCACTTTATTCTCAGTTCATTCTTTAGTACAGGAATATTCCTTCCTGTGGTTAGCTCTCCTCTTATCTTACTTGAAGATACCTAGCATAACTCATACATCAACTTTTAAACAAATGAATGGCCCTTTTTCCTCTTTGTTATCCTATCTTCCCATTTATCCTTGAGTTGGTAAACTTAAAATTATACTTTATTAACATGAAGCTATCAAGTTACATTCCATTTAGGTCTCTCTCCTCTATGTCCTTAAGTAGAGGAATTCTCTTGAATACCTTGAGTTGGGACCTTCTTTCTAATCCAAGTCCTTTGCCAGTTTTAACCCATCACAATAGCTACTTAAACAACAGACAGAAACATATTGCAGAGGTAGTAATTTTATGAAGAAAGCATTAAAGTCAGAAGACCTGAGTGTCCTGGCTCTGACAAGCTGTGTAAATGTTTGTAAATCACTTCATCACTTTAGACCTCAGTGCTCTATTTTGCAAAAGAAAGAGGTTGCACTTGATGACTTTTAAGGTTCTTTCCAATTTTAAAATTCTAGGTTATTTGTGCTCCATTCACATATACCATAGTAATAGTTTTCTATTTTAAGAATGGCTTTATTGCACTTGTTGATGTTTCTTCAAGTTAATTAAGCTGGAAGGTTAATCCTTTTTAACTGAGCAAAGGTAAATGTTGCAGAGAACATAGAAAGTCCATCAATGAGACCTTAAAAAAGAAGTTGGAACTACTAGAATTTAAGATATACTGAAATGACTTTTATATACAAAGATAGCACATTTTCAACTTATTCAATAACTACAGCATAATAATTTCACATTGAGGGGTGCCTAGGTGGCACAGTGAATAGAGTACCGGCCCTGGAGTCAGGAGGACTTGAGTTCAAATCTGGCCTCAGACACTTAACACTTACTAGCCATGTGACCTTGGGCAAGTCACTTAACCCCAATTGCCCAGTCTTCCCCCAACTCCGAAAGGCAATAATAATGATAATAGTTTTATATTGATCTTTTAAAATTAAGGAATGGTAAATTTTGGTTAATCCTGACTACCTAAGATTTACTACATGTGTTTCTATGTATGTATATAATCTTAAGGGAAAAAAAACATGTTATGGCCCCATTTTCTAGGGTATATCATAACTTACCTGTAGTAGATGCTTAATAAATAATTCAATTCTAAAATGAAAACTAGTTGTCACATGTCATCCAACTAGAATATACATAAAACTGGAACTATGATGAACATAATTTAATCTTTCATCTTTGATGATTTGGAATGTATTTTCTGATCTTGGAGAATCTCAGACATGATTAGAGACATGAGTTATCATTCTGAAGTACTGTAAAAGTAGAAGGAAGAGGAGATTGGACTAAATCCTTGATGACTTTATTAAATACCCTGAAAATTGCTTATTTTGATACACTGCCTGAATCAACAAGTACTCTTCTTGAAAAATTAGCAGACAGGGGATGGGGGGAGAGAGATAGTCTCATTATTGATCTTTCTAAGTTAGTTTTGGTTAAATAAGCAGAGGTTTTCTGTGACATTATTCAATAGACCTTAGTAACAATGAGGAGGAAAAAAAACTCTTCAAACTCAGAAAGTATTAATGTTTTTAGAGTCAAATACTATAAAAGGACATATTAAAAATTAACTTTCCATTTTGTCTATTAAAAATCAAAATTTTAAAAACTATGTAAAAAAGCAAAATAAGCTTTCAGTTAAGTTTGGTTTTGGTAGCTTGATTTGCTCTGCCTTTAAACTGAAGCAAAATGAGGAAAATAAATTGATCTTGTACAAAGCTCAATAGTCACAAGCAACGTTCCAGTCAAAATACAACTTAATTGACCTTGTATCTTTTACTTAATCTGATTATTGGCAAATCACAGTACATATTAAGGGTTAGACTGGGGAAATCATACAATAGTATCTGTTCATTGAATCAACAGAGTGAATGTATAAGCATCAGTCTCCATTTTATTTGACTTAATCTTGACATCTTCCCAAGGGATTTTGGGTGATATTTTACTAGATTAATCATACTGACTGGTATCAATACTAATAACAAAGCAGACTACTATTTAGACCTTTCAGTCTGTTTGGTTCAGTGTTTTCTTTTAATCAGTGCTCAATTCTGGTTTGTGTTTTGTGCTTTTTTATCCTGGAAAATTGGCATTATATAGTAATGTTAATTTCTTTTTTTCTTTTTGGAGGGGGGAGGGAAGGGCAATTGGGGTTAAATGACTTGCCCAAGGTCACATGGCTAGTAATTGTTAAGTGTCTGAGGCCGGATTTGAACTCAGGTCCTCCTGACTCCAGGGCCGGTACTCTATTCACTGCACCACCTAGCCAGCTCAGTAATGTTTATTTCTTTATGTGACATAGTTTGATGTGGTTCTTATCAATATTCACCAAAACACCACAAGAACAAAAATGGCAACTAATTTTAAGCCCATTTCTAAGGATTTATGTTAACTTGATAAACACATTCATGTATGTACACACTTATCACCAGGTCATTTAACTAAGAACAGTAAATGGGTTGAGGTGTTTTTTTAGATGAAGCAATTATAAATCAACAGATCCAGAAATTGAGCTTATTATATTTTTCACCAAATCCACTCATCTTCTGAACTGCCCTGTTTCTCTTGAGGCTACCACCATCGTTCCAATTTGTCAACCTCAGTGTCATTCTCTATCCCTCACTATTACTCAACCCACAGATCTACTCATACCAAAGCTTATCATTTCTATCTGCCTAATGTCTTTAATAAATGCACTCTTTTCTCCACTCAAACAATCACTACTCTAGTTCTGGCTCTTATCACTTGTCTAACTTTCACAATAACCTTCCAATCGTTTTCCACACCTCAAGTCTCTCCTCACTCTAATCAGTCTTCCAAAGCAGTTCCAAAGTGATTTTTCTAAGCACGAATATGATCATGTCACTCCCCTACTCATAAATTGCAGTGATTTATTTTGGACAAAATATAAATACACCTATTTAATATTTTAAGCCCTTCATAATCCACCCTCAACTTAATATTTTAATCTCACTGCACATTACTTACTCCCATTCATGTTTTCTACATTCCAGAAAAACAGGCCTCCTGTTTATTTTTCATACACAACACTCTTATCTCTTATCTATGTATCTTTGTACTGGATGTTTCCCATAATACCCCTTCTCTTTCCTCTTTCCCTGCTAACCTCCATCCCTCAGAATCCCTAGTTTCTTTTAAAGCTTATCTCAAGTACTGCTTTCTAAAGGAAGCATTTTATAATCTCACAGCATCTTGTGCCTTCTTCCCCAGATTCCATCATCTTGTAGCTGTATTTTGTGTATGCATATATGTGAATATGTTGTATCCTCTGGATACAGCTCCTCAAAAACAGAGTCACTCACCGTTGCTTTTATATCACCAGTACATAGCATATATCTGTTGGTTGATGTCTTTCCCAAGATTGTCATGTGCTCAAAATAAGTAGCAAAGAAAGGACGTAAACCCATATCTTCTGACTCCAGATAAATTGCTCTCTCATTGCTTGTGAGAGTCATGGGGGTGAGAGTAAAGAGGAAAAGTAAAAATGGCATGAGGTGCAGTTTTCAATAAAATGTTTGAACTACTTTGGAAATAAAAAAAATAATTCTATATTCATTTTATGAATTTTACACACATATTCATTTTATATGTAGAATTTGTCTCCTCGCATACCCCATAAGAATTCTGGCGTTTTAGAAATGATTTATATAAGAGCCAGAAAAAAAGCTAACTAAATTAAGGGAATATCTTTGACTTTTACTTCTCTGATATTAATAGCCACAGGGTTATTAATTTCTACTAACCATTTATTTACCATAATATTGATAATTAGTCATTGAACAAGGTCATCATCATTGCTATATCTTTTGAGGACTCATATAATTCTGTCACTTGCATGGAGCAACCATGAAGAAATCCTTAAAAGTTTTTGTTTGGTTGTTTTAAATTTGGGAAGAATAGTGCTATAATTAAGCATAATTCCTTAAATAGTAACTGAAGTTTTGATTTGACTGTTTTTTACTGGTTTGTTCTGGCAATTTTCTGGTCTTCTGTGCCTGGTATATATGACTGATAAGTGCAATAGAAGAGGGACCTGTAAGATGGGTAGTAGTTCAAAAGGAAGATATGGTGGAGAGTATTTCATGTCCTGAAACTGCCATGAAAAAAATCTGAAGATATGTAAAGATGCAAACTATACATCACTTTTTAGTTCATGCAAAGTATGCTGGAAATGAAAGTATAAGTGCTGCAGTCTCATTTAAGCTCCTATATCTAAATACTGCACAGAGGAGAATATGATATAGCAGGACGAATTATTGTTAAGTGTTTGAAGCTACCCTATGTCATTTGGTTTTCTATAATTGTCTGAATTATAGCTGCATATCTTAAGGCTAGACCTGTATAATTTAAAATTACATTGAAGAAAAAAACACATAGTTCAATTCCATTTTGCTGTAGTTCATTTTTCTGTGGTCTAAGCCTAGTGACCAGGATCTCCACGTCACTCATTTGATGAATGAGATTCACAAAAAAAAAATATTGAATCAGCCCTTTTTTTCTTCTTGCTTTTACTTACCAGGAGTCATATAAAGGCAATGCCTAACTTTAAAGCTTCCTACTCTCCTTAAGGTTTCAAAGTCTATTATTTTGTCAGTGTAGTCACTCATTTATATTTTCATATTTGAGAAGTTGCTGTGTTCACTTGTTGTATAACTAAATTGATGTTGCCTTTAATCAGTATTACTTTTCTTACTGTAAACGAACTACCTATATCTGTTCAATACTTATTAGAGTGAATTGCTGTGCTAGGCATAATGAGGGATACAAAATTTAAGAACTATTCCCTATATTCCAAGTGCTTAGAGTCTAACTGGGGAGAAACCTATATAAAATAAAGTGATTAATGTACAGCAGGATATATATGGTATAGACATGTGTTAGGTAGGATTCCAACCAAGGTGAAAAAATCACTTTTGGCCACAGATCAAGGATGACTTTATAGAAAGAGTAGGATCTAAGCTGAGCCTTAAAGGAAGGGTAAGGTTTCCATAGATAGATTGAGAAGGGGGTTTTAGCAGGAGGGGACAGAGAAGGGCACGAACACTTCTCTGTGTATGAAAAAGGTCAATAAGGCATAGAGGCTCTTGTGCAAGAAAAGAGAAGAAGGAAAAAAAATGTGTTCTTTGAATTATATTAGTGAATTCCCATCTAGTGTTCCACAGAGTCCAATTCCCATTCCCTTTATAACTCTGAATCATGGCTTCTCAGTAGGTTTAGCACATTTCATGTGGCTATAATCTTCCTGTACCATTTCAAGTCAGCAAAGAATTGAATGGTATCAGAGGCTTAGTTCTGACTTCAGATGGTTGAATCAAAAATGTTTCTTTTTAAAACATTTGTTTTTGTTCTTTTCCATCCCCAAATAATAAACTAAATTAAAGTGGCCTTGTTATTTGTGTTTTCATCATCCTTTAATCCCCCTTTAGTTCAAGGAAATGTTTTTTTTAATAGGATAGAGGTTTGTTCTTATATGGCAGTAATATGAACAAAAGAAACAAAATGTCCATCATTATTGACTTTTCCCAACTGCTATGAGTAGTTGAGAGTCAGATAAATTCAAAAATAACAAATTCGTCCCATGCATAGATACTCTCCTAAAGAAAACAAGTGCTGAAATTTATGTAGTATTTTAAGTTTTACAACATGCTTTGCATTCATTTTCTGGTTCTACCCTGAAAACAGTACCATGAAAGAGGCACTAAAGGGACTATTATATACTGATTTTACAGATATAGAAACTGGGGCTCAGAATAGCAAATTAACTTGCTCATAACTCTGGTAAGAAAGGTAAAGGAAAAGTTCAGACCAAGAGCATTCCTGATGTAAAGTCCAATATTTTGGGTGTTATTTTTTTTTTTAATCACCTAGCTATACTCATTCTCATAAGAAAATGAGAAAGCCATTTTGTCTTCTATTATTATCCAGGGAATGAATCTACCAAATCCTGGTCACCATCAGAATATAGAGAGAGGAAGTTTTTCTCTTATACCTAGCTCTTGTATTCATATTATTGTGCTTTCCAGATCCAATGGCAGAAAAGTGAGACCATTATTTTTCCTGCGAGAATTCATAGCATTGCTTTATCTGTAATAAAAACCTGAAATCAATTTGCCCAGAAATGCCCATCCTTGTTATTAGTGAAATATCTATCGAGAAATACACGTGATTCTTCTTCCTTTTTTCTCTTTTCCTGTCTTTTTTTTCCTTTCCCTTTCTCTTTTATTTTTTTATTTTCCTTTAGCTGAAAACAATCTCTCCCTCCTAAAGTGCTTTTGGCATATGTAATACTAATCTTTTTTTTCACTCGATTATACAAGTTGTTTCAAAAGACCTTTTTGTTCTACCTTATTGTTTTTATTCTGCACTATTGTTTATCATACATTTAGATTATAAACTCCTTGAATGTAGGGAGAATCATTTTTCAACTTTCTATTCCCATTCCCAATACATTACTTCACACATGACAAAAATTTAATATACATCTGTTGAATTGAATTAAATGGATCACTAGTACCATCACCACCTTTATCTGCCTTATCATTAAAATCAATAAGCATTTATTAGGAGAATTCAAGGAATTATGTCATATAAAAAGATAATGTTTAAGATCTAGTTCCTCTTCTCAAGGAGGTTCCCAATGATCTCCTCAAGGAACTTCTAGAATGCCTGAGAGTGAGTTACATCTGTTTTCTTTCATTATATGACTATATTATGTTTATAGAGGCAGCAATACCAGGGTGAAGGAGGATACCATTTAAAACTCCATAATTCTTGGAGGATCTCTTTTTCTCCAACTATGGAACACACAGTCCACCTTAGAGACACCAAAAACTTCCATTTTTAGAATTTAACTTAGAATTTAACTTTAGAAATTAACTTACATGTAAAAAAACTTCCATTATATCATCAGGAAATTAAGTATTATACTGATCATGGTGAGGACATCAGGGTCTTATGACTCACCAGTTTCATCAAAATCATTTGTCGGTAACTCATTTATGCCATGTAAAACTACTCCAAATAGTAATTATGGATGCAATTGACATTAGTATCATGCATTATGTAAATTATCATTCATTCCTTCCAAAAATTCCATGAGATAGGTGGACTAGGCAAATGTAGGAAGAGTACTGAACTTGAAATAACAGACCTTGAGTTATAATCCTATCTCTATCACTTCTTCTTGCTTGTATGACCTTGGGAAAACCACTCAATATCTCTACCTCAGTTTCTTCATCTGAAAAATTAATAGGTTGGAGCAGATGACCTCCGACATCTATATATTTCAGTCATAGAGACTCTCATGAAGAAAACTCATTGGAAAATTCCATATAAATGTGAATCGTTATTATTACTGAGGTTCATAGGACTTACATGACATTCAATGTCACACAACAAATAAATGGCAGATTCAGACTCCAAAATTAGGTCTTCTGACTCCAGATATCCAGTATACGTCTGTGTGTTTCATTAGACAACAAATTTTCTTCCACTTTTCATTTTGCTTTAGCATTGGTCGCTGAACATTCTTATTTTTCAAACAATTAAATGTGTAGTTTATGATAGGTTATTACGGAAATAAAAATGTGTCTAAATAACATATATGTATATATACATATGTGTATAACTATAAAAATATGCACTTTTCCATCTTTATCTATCTTGATTACTAGATAAACCATGTGAAATCATTTATCATTCCCCGGTCCTACTGATGATTAGCAATTGATTGACTATGTGCATTTATAATATTGAATTCTGAAAAGGTCATATTGCTGATTTCCTTATTTATTCACATTATGAATCAGTACAGAGGAGAGACAATTTATTGAAAATGGATTAACTGACTTATACATGACACTTATGTAATATTTTCTGATGTTTTGAGTTGAATTGTTGGTTATGGTATTTTGTTGCCTTATGTTAACGTTTCAAATTCAGGTGTGTAAGAAAACTCTCTTCTGTTGTATTTCTTTACCTGGATTAAGGTAACCACAGCATGCCATACTCACTTAAACTTTCCTATCTTAATTTATAATCCTCAACAATTTGAACAAGGCATCAATATGTTAAATGCCCCTATGCTTACATTAGATTGCTGCTGAATCTTCCTTCCCTGCATTATTTTAGATGCTCCTGGATTTTGCTACCAGTTGCCTAGCAACTCTATGCTGTCTTATGACTGTTAGACACTATCAGGATAATTTTCTTTCATCAAAATTAATAGTAAGAAAATATCAAGGCTCCAAATTAGTCATTCCTCATTTCTGGTGGAGAACTTAGGTGCCGAATATAATAATTTGCACTCAAGTGAATTCGTGCCCCCCCCCCCCCAAAAAAAAAGCCTTCTTTCATCCTGCTCGTAATGTCAGCATGTTTTCAGATCAGAAGATGAGTCCCTTCACAAGAGTGTGAGGCTAAGATGAAAAGCTTTATTTAGGGAGTCATAAGTATGTGAATTTCCAAGGTGGTCATGATGGCACATTAGGTGCTAGGATCAAAACAGCACTCCGAAATCCTATGCGTTTATATACTGTGTGAGGGTTTCAAATCATAAAAATCTCTGATTACTTGTTTTAGAAGCATTGGGAAAAGCTTTTTGTAGTTAAGTAGGAAATTTGTCACTGGTTTTGATGGATCTATAAAACACTAACAGCATCTGAATGAGCCAGTTGAGTCTTTCATTTAAAATTGTATAAACCAAAGATCTATGATTTGCCTTTTTTTTTAATTGAAATGACCAGCTACTTTGATATAGGGCATTATGTTCTTGCTTACAATTCATGCTAGGTAACCCAAGTGGAAAACAAATATTTCAATACAACAGCAAAATATAATATCAAAGTCAAGAAGGATCAGTTGTCCTTATCACCAGAGGAGAGTAATCATGGGATTGTGAATAGAACCCTAGTTCTATTGTTCTATTCTAATCCATGTTTTGATTTGCATTTAGAATCTGTTATTCTCTGTAGGTGGATAACATTTTATTTTTTATTTACCCCAGTCAAAAGACTTGGGTCTATGGTCAGGATCAGCTTCTTATTCACTGCCTAACCTTCGAGTTAGTCACTATAGGTCCCTGAGTCCCATTTATAAAAGGAAAGGATTAGAATGGATGGCTGATAATATTCCTTTCTGATTAAATGCCATAGCATTGAATAATTTCATGATGACTTAACTGGTTCTTTGATTTTGGAAGTAAACATTCTGATTCCAGGAAACAAGGTCATGTGGACCCTCCCTCTCTTTTAAGGCCCTTAAACAAGTTGAGCAGCAATTGCAGTGGCACCTGAAATACTTCTAACAGAGCAAAGATAAAGAGCAAAATATTCCTTTGCCAGAGTCCTGGGAGTGAAGAATTATAGAGAGGCAGAATTCTGCAAAGGGTGCCGCTACTTTATAAAGAGGCATTCCTGGATAAGAAATTGAGACCAGGACTTGAAAGGAGAAAGATCTATGTTTAAGTGCCACCTCACATACTTATTGGATATGACACCCTAGGCAAATCACACAATCACTCATCAATTTTTTAAGTAATGAGATTTATTTTTTTTCTGTATATATATATGCATATATAATTTCATTAAATATTTTAACTTACATGTAAAAAAACTTCATTTTTTAATATTGGGAGTTCCAAATCCCCTCCTTCCTTCTGTTTACCCAACTTGAGAAAGCAAGCAATTTGATATAGATTATACATGTGAAGTTATGCAAAATATTTCTGTATTAGCTATGTTGTAAAAGAAAACAGAAAACAAACCAAAACAAGAAAAATAGAGAATATTTTTTAAAGCATGGGGTTTTTGTTTTGGAAGGGGAGGGCAGGGCAATTGGGGTTAAGTGACTTACTCAAGGTGACATGGCTGGAGTTAAGTGCCTGAGGCTGAATGTGAACTCGGGTCCTCCTGACTGCAGGGCTGGTGCTCTATTCACTGTGCCACCTAGCCGCCCCTAAAATCATGTTTTCATTTGCATTTAGAATATCTGTTATTCTCTGCAGGTGGATAACTTTTTTTAGCTTTTATTTGATATTTTATTTTTTCCCAGTTACATTTAAAAAAATTTTTTAACCTTGATTTTCAAAACTTTTGAGTTCCAAATTCTTTCCCTTCCTCTCTCCCCACCCCCACTCCCATTGAGAAGGCAAGCAATTCCATATATGTTATACATGTGGAGTCATGCAAAACATATCCATAATAGTCATGTTGTGAAAGAAACCATAGACAAGGAAAAAGACTCAAGAAAAATAAAGTTAAAAAAGAGTATGCTTCAACCTGTATTCAGACACCAGCAGTTCTTTCTCTGGGGAGAAAAGCATTTTTCATCATACATTCTTCAGAGTTGTCTTGGATCATTTTATTGCTGAGAAGGACTAAGTCATTCATGGCTGATCATCTTACAATATTACTCTTAAACTTCGTACACAGTACATTTCACTTTGGATCAGCTCATGAAAATCTTTCCAGGTTTTTCAGAGAGCATTGTGCTCATCATTTCTTATAGTACAATAGTATTCCATAATAATCACATACCATAGCTTGTTCAGTCATTCCCCAATTCCTCTAAACTTCTAATTTTTTAGCCCAGAAAACAGCAGCTATAAATATTTTTGTACATATAAATCCTTTAATCCTTTTACTTTTTATAAATCTCTTTTGGGAAACAGACCTAGGAGTGGTATTGATAGGTCAAAGGGTATGCATGGTCTCTACTCCTTTGGGCATAGTTCCAATTGCTCTAAAGAATGGTTGAATCAATTCACAACTCCATCAACAATGTATTAAAGTCTCATTTTTCCTATGTTCACTCCAACATTTGTCATTTACCTGTTCTGTCCTATTAGCTAATCTAATAGGCATGAGATAGTACGTCAGAATTGCTTTAATTTGCATTTCTTCCATCAAAAGTGAGTTAGATTATTTCTTCATATGGCTATAGATAGCTTTGATTACTGCATCTGAAAACTGATCAAAACTTTTGATCATTTATGAATTGGGGAATGTCTCTTAATTTATAAAATTTGACTCAGTTATATATATGTTTGAGAGATGAGGCCTTTATCAGAGAAACTTACTTTATTTTTTTTCTCAGTTACTGTTAACTGTATTTCCCTCCATCCTATCCCCCTCCTACCCTGTGTTTTTCTATTCTCTCTTCTTTCACCCTTTCTCTCCTCAAAATTATTTGTTTCTAATGACCAACTCCCCTAATTTGCCCTCCCGGGTATCACCCCACCTGTAATGTAATGCCAAGGAAAGGCAACTTCCCAAGATTCATAATACCAGCATAGGTGCTCTCTATTTTATTCAGTGACAAATCAAGAACAGAGAAGATCAAAATATGACATCATTCAAAATACAGCATTTACTAAGTGTGATTAAATAATCTCCAAGTACTACCCCACCCCAGGACCTTCCATTCATTCAATCAATTACAAAGTCACTGTTCTAAATAATACTCCACCCCTAGGCTGTACCTTCATTTAGTCCACCACAAAGCCCCTCTTCTCAAATGGAGATTAGTTTCCAATCTAAGTAAAGTACATTCATTTGTTCAACCATAGAACACAAAAAGGTCAAAAGTTCCCCACCCCTGGATCACAATTGAATCTACCCCAGAGTTACAACAAGTTTAAGTACATCACTTAATACCCAAATGGAGGTCTTTTCTTCATCTTGACAGGAGGCAAGTTCTCAGCAATCTTAGTTCCTGGGGAGACAAGGCTTAGCAAGGCCACAAGATACATTGCCAGTCTCTTCATTAATTCATCCTCTGTCTGTAGAACAGTCCTAGAACCCCTGAAAACATTAGCAAAACCCTCTCCCAG
>NW_027185841.1:0-11963 GCF_028583685.1 Petaurus breviceps papuanus | reverse complement strand
GGTTTCAAAGTCCCTAAAGGGAAAAGAAAGCAAGTTCAAAGAATTATTTTCAGTTCTAAATATAACAATCTTTACATTTTTTCTCATGTTAGATTTCATTTCAACCACTGTCCACCCATTCTTCAAGTAGTTGATGAAAAGTATTTATCCCTAGGAAAGTTCAAACATCTCTAATACTTTTTTTAGGTTACTTTCAGATATGAGCCAACCAAGACCCATGGGCCAGACCAGTGGTTAGATAGAGCAGAGCAATGAGGGAATATTTTAGTCCTCCTCTCTTTCTGCCTTTTCTCAGCTTTCTGGACCGAGAATCTGAAAAGTCTGAGTTCAAATTCTATTTCATACTCTGTGTGACCTTGAACAAGTCACTTAACTTCTCAAGGCCTCATTTTTGCTGAAAATGAAAGTTTGGACTTGATGGTCCAGCTAAAACCTTATGATCCTTGGAATTTTATCATAAGAAAGTGGCCAATGTCAGATTAGTTTCTCAGAACTACTCAAAGACAAATAAGGTCTTACCAACATTGCCCCCACCATTACCAATGTTCATATCATGGCTTAAAATTTGGCATGCACTTGATACAAGAGGCTAAAAAGCAGCCATGTGGGTGTTGGTGGTGGGTTGAATATAACCAGAGAAGCAGAATTCTTAGGGTTTATTTCTTGGTTCAAATAAATCAGTTTCCATTTATGAAATTTTTTTTTAGAATTTATTATTTTTACAAGGGAATTTGACTTCTCAGTCATCCAAATAGAAGCAGCTAGATGGTTCAATGGATAGAGTTCTGGGTCTGGGACCAGGAAGACCTGAATTCATATCCAGCCTTGGAGACTTACTAGCTGTGTGACCTTGGGCAAGTCACTTAGTTCTGTTTGTCTTAATCCCCTGGGAGAAGAAAATGGCGAACCACTCTAGTATCTTTACCAAGATTACCCCATGGACAGTATTGGCATGATATGGTCCACAGGGTCACAGAGAGTTGGACATGACTGAACAGCAGCACCAAAGGCATCCAAATGACTTTGCTTTACTTTTTTTTACAGATTTTAAAAAGCATTGCCTTCCCTATCTTAGACATGAGGTTTGCACACACACAGACACACACACACACACAACCACACACACTTCCCTCCCCACCTTTCTTGCTTATGAATAGCTCTGTTTTCTTGCAGATACATTATCTCTTTTCCCTAGATATTTCTAAAACCTTTTGCTATTTTCTTTAGTCCTTTCGACTGACATTAGATGGTTCTTCTATTATACTGCTCTATATTTTCCCTCCAAATCCGAACTAACTGTATGTACTTGTTAGTTCCTTCTCTTTTCAATTTTCCGTTCAGATGGATCTGGGTGTAGGGGGAGGAGGTTGTTGTTAACTCCTCCATCTTTGATCAGTTCTTCATGAAACCAGGTTGGAAGCATCTTGTTCCTTGATTCTTTTTTCCCAAGGACTGGAGGGTGCTAAACTGGAATTAAGAGTCTCTTTGGATTCATCCTGCTCCTGCCACATTAATGGATTTTGACATTTTTTTTTCACTGCTCAACAGACTTCTTAATTCTGGGAAATAAAGCTTTCTTCTATTCAGCACATTATGTTACTTTAGTCTGATTCCATCCTTCCCATAACAAATTCAAGGGGGCAATTTTCTGAATTTTAGTCTTTTCAGAAGGAAAAAAAAAATCATCACTATCTCCAGTACAGATGCCAGCTGGGTCCTCCCACCCACCCTGTTTTAGTACTTGATGTTTCTGAAATAAATAGACACTCTAGCTTTGGTTTAGGAACTCCCAAGGAGGAAGTTTATTTTATTGTTGTATCATGATTTTCAGTACTGCCTGACTCTTCATGACCCCATGTGGGGTTGTCTTGGCAAAGATACTGGAGTGGTTTGCCATTTCCTTCTCCAGTTCACTTTACGGATGAGGAAAATGAGACAGGGTTGAGTGACTTGACCAGGGCCACACAGCTAATAAGTGTCTGAGGTCAAATTTGAACTCAGGAAGATGAGTCTTCCTGACTCCAGGTCCAGCGCTCTGTGCAGGATGGCACCACCTAGAGGCCCCAAGGAGGAAGTTCAAGTCAGCAACTGTTCTTCCATTGATAGACTGAGAGCTGACTAGGGCAGGGACTTGCTTGCCAGGGTCACATGAAGTTTGTAGCAATTCTTCCTTTCTCCAAGGCCAGTTCTTTATATACTTTGCCATGCTCCCTCTTGTTTAAGGCTTGCAAAGGTGGACCAGGTGATGCAATACAGACCTGACATCCAAACCATGAACAAACCCTGGGAGCCTTTGTGGTCACACATTTATTGAGTTCCTACTGTGTGCCATGCATCCACTGTGCTAAGGTTGAGTTCCTGGAAACTTACATGAGGGGTTGTTGGTCAGTTCCATTTTCTCTGGCGCTACTTTCTAAAAAGAACATTAAAACACTTTTAAAAGGGTAGAAGGTATGCCCAGGAGAAGCCTAATAATCCCCTCCTGAATCCCACTTGTGTCTCCTTAATAAGATGAGATTCCCTTAACAAGGTTAAGTCTTTGTCAAGGCCTACTCCTTGTTAACAAGGTTAACATGGATATTGGCTATGGCTCTGACAAGGTGTGAATTTAAACACACATTTTTGGACAGGGCCAATATGGGAATGTATTTGTTCAACTATTCATCTCGTTTGCAAGGGTTTTCTTTTTCTTTCCAATGGGGGTGGGAATGAGGAGGGAGAGAAAATGAATGCTTGTTAAGTGAAAAAATATAAAGTAAAATAAAATATTAAAAAATAGAATAAAATTTGAAATTTAATTAAAACTTATACTTACAATTAAACTTAAAATATAATTTAACAAGATAATTTTTGAAATAAGATAACATTTAAAATTTAATTTAAAATAAAATTCAATTATGAAATCCCTATCTCCTAAATATCACTGAGTTCAACCCTTTCGTGACTAAGAAGATCCCCGTTAGTTATCACATAGTTGTCATCTTGACGATGATAAAGTTCCTCCCTAAGCTATGGCCTTGGATTGGTCTTTTTAAAGAATCATAGAGGCAGTTATGTGGTACAGTAGATAGAGTTCTGAGCTTGAATCAGGAGGACCTGAATTCAAATGTGACCTCAGACATTTACTAGCTGTGTGACCCTAGGCAAATCACTTAACCCTCTTGGCCTGAGTTTCCTCATCTGTAAAAATGAACTGGAGAAGAAAATGGCAGATTGCTCCATTATCTTTGCCAAGATAATTCTAAAAGGGGTCACAGAGTCAGACACAACTGAAGTGACTTAACAACCAAGTCTGACCCTAAGCAAGTCCCTTAAAATCCCTTAGCCTCAGTTTTCTCCTCTGTTAAATGGGAAGAATAAATAGCACCTAGTTCTTAGAGTTGTTGTGAGGATGAAATGAGATATTCTAAAGAGCTTTGCCAACTTGAAAACTCCATAAAAATGCTAGATATGATAATGAGGATGGTAACGATGGTCTAGTTCTTGAAAGGCGCTTAAAGGCCATTGAGTGTGTTGCCCTCATTTAGCAGGTGAGGACGTTAAGTGCCTTTCTCAGAATCACTGTTTGAACCCAAGCCTTTTTGACCCCCCAAGTCCAGCACCTTATTCAGAAGACACAGATGACAAAGAGAACCAGGGATGAGAGGGAGAAGGAGGGAGATAGTGTAACTGAGACTGGGACTCATTTCCTAGAGAACTGAAAGGGAATGGCACAAATCTCTAAGGTCTCCATATCCCAAGATATGACAGTAAATTGATTCAAAAGTAGTGAAGAGTTTCTGGGTCACTTCAGGAGCTACAGGGACACTTCCTGGACAAGAGGAAACATTCCTAGCCCAAACCTAAATCTTAAATCCAGTGAAGGAGTTCCTGGACCCAGTAGGAGGAAATTGGAACTAAGGAGCAGCAAAGGAGAAAGTCAGATGTTGAGAAGGAAACTCAGATTTTGCCCATCTGTAGTACTCTAAATTCATGTATTTGAATTTAGTATGGAGTATTCAAATTCATATAAGGGGGCCAACTTTCTGGTCATCTTGACTACATTTCTATTTTTTTTAATCCTTTCTGTCAAATCTGAGTTAGGACCATGAGTGAGGAAACTATACCAATCCTTATGGAGAGGGACTCTCGAGCAGATGGGTGGGTCACTGTAAGTACACCAAGGGCTTTCCCCTTGTTATCAGGGAAGACCTCAACCTAAGGGTGCAGTTACTCTGGAGAACTAGAAAATCAGTCCCTAGGGAAGATTTAAGGAAGCCCAATGGAAATGGAAGAAACATGTTGACTGTTCATAAACTTGGTGTGAGTCCTTTATGTTTCTTGGGTTTTGAATGCAGCCAAACTTGTCCCACATTTAACAGTTAGCCTGAATGCTCTAAGGACTAGAAATAAGGCAGATTCTGACACACGGAGGAAACCTTGGGTGAAACAAAAAATGAGTTCATTACTTGGAAGGAAAATCTTGAATAGGGACTCGAGCCAAAGACAGAGTTGGATGATTATTGTTGAATCAAGTCCACACAAACCCAAAGCTTCAGTTCGGGGCCTTACGTGCCATAAGTCTTTAGGAGTGTTTCTGCTGAAGCAATAAGGAAACATGTTGGAATTTGTACATCCACTGGAAAATATACCAGCTGAGGGGTTAGGATTTAATTCTGGCCTACAGGCAAATACACCAAGAGCTTCATTCATCTTAGTCTTTTGCCTCTTTTCCCTGGTTTAACCCTTTCTTCTTGTTGTAGTCCATCTATACTGACCCTGTGTGGACTGAAATGTTCAATCAGTTCTAGGTTGGGCTTGGTCTGGCCTGGGTCCTCAGGACCCTCATCTCTTAGAGAATCTCTTTCCTCAATCCTTTAATCTCAGGTATGACTGCTCCCAAGCCTGTGGCAGATGCCAGACAAGTCGTTCTCTTGACCAGTCAGTCACAATATCTCCTACTATGGGTCCCTGTCCTTGCTCCCTGACTCTTTCCTAGACAACCTCCAAAGATTTTGAGCTCCCAGAACAATTCAGTCAGCTTTCTATCTCACAAACTCAGAAACATTAGTGCCCCTCCCCTTGTGGTGTTTGCTCTCTTTTTAATTCTCCATTCTTCCTTGAATTTTATTTTCTCTCTTACTGGGACAGTTAGGTGGTGCAGTGGAGTCAGGAAGACTCATCTTCCTGAGATCTACTCTGTTTTCAGACACATACTAGCTGTGTGACTATGGGCAAGTCACTTAACCCTCTTTGCCTCAGTTTCCTCATCTGTAAAATGAGCTGGAGAAGGAAATGGCAAACCACTCCAGTATTTTTGCCAAGAAAACCCCAAATGTGGTCACAAAGTGTTGGACAAGACTAAAAATGATTGAACTATGACAATTCCTTCTTATTTGGTTTGCCAAAAGCAAATCCTTTAACCTGATTGCATTTCCTTTGTCCACTCTGCGGTGATACTAAGATTCCCACCTAAGGATGATGCCTCAGTGACATAATGGAAAAGTGAGTGGATTTGAAGATAAAGGAACTGAGTTCAAATACAAGTCTGTTACCTAACTGCTGTGCAGTCTTGACCAAATCACTGAACCTCTCTGGACCTCATTTTCTAGTCTGTAAAATGAGTGGGTTGGATTAGACAACCTCAAAAATCCCTTCTACCTCTAAACCTTATAATCCTTTCTGGAGGCCATAATTTTCATGCAAAGCCTTTATGCTTTCTCTTACCAATGCTGCTCCAAGCCTATTGTCTCCTAGATACCTCTCTGGCTTCTGTTGATTCAACATCTCTCACAGAATTCTCCTTGCCCACTGTTCATTAGCAACAGCAGACACATCCTAGGGCTAATTGAAAGATGGACACCTATCCTTGACTCAGATCCAGGTACCTCTCTGATATAGTACTAGTCAGACTCACATGACCTGGTTTTGAGTTTTCAGTCTGCCCCAAAGTATGACCTTAAACAAATCACTTCACTGTGCCTCAGTTTCTCCTTCTCTAACATCTCTAACACTGTAATGGTTTATGAGATTTCTGAACAATGGCTCTTTTTCCCATACACTGCCCTACCTGATGTACCATGGCCATCAGCAATAAGATTGAAAATTTGAAAGCTCCCATCATATTGACATTTCCATCACCACAAACCAAGTTTAGGGATCTGTTATTTCATTGGTATTAAAATTTCCTGGATGAAGAAACTCTCTCTCCTAATGCACGCTGGCACCTTCTTTGCAATTTACAGTCTTCGACAGAGGCTCTTGACCTGGGGTCCATAAATTTTTTTTTAATTTAATAATTGTATTCTAATATCATTGATGTCCTTTGTACTACTATGTAATTTGTTTTATGCATTCAAAAACTTTGTTCTGTGAATGGGTCCATAAGCTTCACCATGTTGAACTATGATACCAAAAAGGTAAATAATCTTGGTTTTAAAAAAATCCCTGTAAAAGAGTCGTTTAGGGCCCTGAGACCCTAGGTCTGTGCTCAGAGAGGCTCAGCAACACTGTTCCAGAGACTACATTAGAACTTTGATTTTTCTGGCTTCAGGACCACCAAGCCTCATCATTTCTTAATTAGAATCAAGCTTATTTTAAAGAAATTTAGAAAGTTTGAACTATATTGTCTGCTCAGTGTTTTTCTTTTAATCTTCTTGTTGAATCTGATATAAACATGGCAGCCAACTGATCAAACCACAAGGCATTTCAAGAAGTCTCCATTGATGCAATCCAGTATAACTGCTAAGGCTACATATGACTGTTTTGACAGACGTTGCTAGAATCTAAAATCAGCCTGGATTGATTCAACGTCTCTCCACCCCTATCCCTACCTCATTAAACAGGCTAACTTGCCTTCCCAGCCTTTGCTGAATTTCCAAGTGGGTCCAAAGCTCTGCTTTGTGAATGTTACCTTAATTCTGGTGTCATTAGTTGTGAAAGTGCTCAATAGTTTCCTGGTGCTCCTGAACAGGAAGCTCAGAAAATTCAGCCCCCAAATATATCAGCAGCCTTCCTGAAAGCATGTCCCACAGAGCCCTGCATGGTTTAAGTCAGACAGGTTAAACATAAACAAACAAACAAAAAACCCAACAGCAATAGTGACAATGTCAACCTTCAGGCCCAGTCATCATTTTCTGTAAAGGGAAAAAATGGCACACTAAATCTCAAGCTTAGTAAGTGGCATGTAGTACACTCAGGGCCCAAGGCAAATCACCCTGTGTACTTAGACTTCCTCACTCCTCTGCTATATGCTGACACAGGAGAATGCAGCTTAAAATGGTAACCAAAAATCGTGGCCAAACAAAAGCCTATGGCTGTATATGTGGGTGGAAATGAGGAAGGGCCCTATGAAAAGGCAAAGCTCCATCTTAAACTCCACTGACCTTCAGCCACCTTTGCAGGACAAAAGTTTCTCCTTTCAGGGCTGGTCCAAAAGATCTTGCCTCTAAGACCCTTTCATGTTTTACTCCTTGATAAACTTGGAAGCCACAACCAAGGCAGGGCAAACAGGACTTTGCCTCCAGGGTACCAAAATTCAGAATTGTCTCATTTTAAAATTGCTACATTACATTTTGATGATGCCTTCATTCCTTCATTGGCATAGAAATCATTTAGCTTAGAACTAACTTATTTTGTGCAACAAATATTAAATAAAATAGGAAGTCATAGAATGATTGCTTTTACCCCATGGCAATTATAACCCAGGGCAATAGTCGATAAACATTAAGTGCCTTCTATCTGTCAGGCACTGTGCTAAGCATTAGAGATACAAATATGAAAAAAGAAAGACCATCCTTGCCATAAAGGAGCTTATGAAAAATTAATAGGGGGAGACAATGTACAAAAGAAATTTGGAACTCAAAACTTAAAAGAAAAATGTTGAAAAATTGTTCCAACATATAATGAGGGAGAATTGAATATTATTTTAAAAAAAGAAAGAAAGCTGAAAAGGAGGTGGGGGGAGGTGAGATACAAGGCAAAGAGGTGGAAACACCTGAGTTCAAATCCAGCCTCAGACCTTTACTAGCTATATGAGTCTGGGCAAATCTCTTAGTGCCTCTTTACCTCAATTTACTCATATGTAAAATGGGGAAAATGATCACCTGAGGTTATTGAGACGTTCAGATAAGATAGTATTTGCAAGGCACTAGGACTGGAAAGATTCCAGGGAATCCAGGTGGCAAAGATGAGGATGGAGAGGCTTCCAGGTATGGAAGAGAGAGAAAATGCCCAGAGCCTGGACAGGAGTGTTTTGTTCTAGGAGCAGCAAGACAGCTGCTTTGGCTAGAATGTAAAGTTCATGATCAGTAATCAGCCTAGAAATATAAATTGTACCCAGGCTACAAGGAGCTTTAAATGCCAGAGGTTCCCTTAGGGGCAATAGGGAGCCATTGAAATTCGTGTTTGCCCCCATTAGATTGGGAGGTCTTTGAGAGCAAGGATTGTCTTTTGTCTCTTTGTATCCCTAGCTTTTAGCATAATGCTAGCACTGTGCTAAATAAAATAAAATAACTATTTATTGACTGACTGACTGTATGTGCACAGGTACTCATACCCAGGAAAATTCTCAGTAAAGATTATAATTCAAGCAGGTGGCCACACAAAGCAAACAACATAAGAACAAGGGTCTTAGTTCAACCATTCCATGGTCAAGAACTGGCCGTTGGTTGTTGCTGTTGCTATGGTGTGATTGAATGAGGGAGGCTTTGTTCTGTTGATGAATGACTCAATCCTGCTATGTATTACAAGATGTACAATCATCATCAGAAGTCTCATCAATTACTTTACCTAACCTGGTCAATAACATCCCTCTTCTAACACATCCAGGACCAGTCTAGAGATAATGTCAAGGTTTTCTGCATATTAGAATAGCGTCCTGCAGATGGAAACATTTAATCAGATATTGAAACTCCATTTCCTCCAAGAAAGAGAAAAAGGGAGATTGTCAAAAAGAATCATATCTCCAGTTTTACCAGTGGCTTCTTTCCCATTTATTTTTCTTGTGAGCAACCAGGTGATTATAACTTAAATTACTTTTGCCCACAAAAGCCTCCACAATTGGTTGCTGTGTCTCTGCACCTGAGGTCTGGGACCTAATGAACATTCCCAGGCATATGTCCAGGTGATTCATCTGACATTGCAGTCTACCAGAGTCTCCCTGTTGACCTATGCAAAATGAAGTCACTTTGGACTGTGACTGCATCTGTGACATGTTTCAAAATATTCCTCTTTGCCAGGAGCAAATCAGGGTATACATTCTTCATACAAAGTTTTCTTTGATTTGGATCATTTCCAAAGAATACATGACTCATCTCTAGGCTCCTGAGATTGGTAAGGAGTATGGGAAAGTGAGAAGGATAATGGAATTGGCGTCTGACAATTCAGGCTCAAATCCTACCACTACCACTTACTACCTTGATAACCTTGGGCAAATCTCCTTACTTGTCTGGGCCTCAGTTTTCTCATTTGTAAAACAAGGGGTTGGACTAAATGACCTAAATCCTAGAAAGGACTACCTCATGTATTTGTTGTCGTTGCTATTGGTCCCAATTGGTTGGAGCCTTCCACTCAAAAGCACAGGAAAATTAGTCAGGACTTTAAATTCCATAATGAGGAGTTCCAATCTTATTCTTTAGACCAGTGGTATTAAATTCAAAAATGGGGCAACTAATTCATACAGGAGGATTCTTGCAGGTCTCATATTGACTTAGTTTTGAAATGTAATATTATTTATTTTACTGTATTTTTAATCTATTGGGCAGCTAGGTGGTACAGTGGATGAGACTTTCAGGCCTGGAGTAATGAAGACTCATCTTCCTGAGTTCAAAAATGACCTCTGACACTTACTAGCTTTGTGATCTGGGTAAGTCACTTAACCCTGTTTGCCTCAGTCTTCTTATCTGTAAAATGTGCTAGAGAAGGAAATGGAAAACCATTCCAGTATCTCTGCCAAGGAAACTCCAAATGGAGTCACAAAGAATTGTCCACAACTGAAAAATGACTCAACAACAAATTTGCTTGGTTAAGTATTTTCAAAATAAATTTAAGTCAGGTTGGGCCACACTTGGGAATATTATGGGGCCACAAGCCTGGGTTTGACACCTCTGCTAGAAGCAATGGGATACTACTGAGAGTATTTAAGAAGGGAAAGACATGAAAGCTATATTTAGGATATAGAAGAGAATGATGGCACCTTTGAGGCAAGTAGGTAAGGAATTCATAGCATAACACTGACAAAGTATCCTTCCTTCTTGAAACTGTCAGATTTTTAGTCAATACAAAGTAAACTCCAAATAATAACAATAAGAAATGACAGCAAACTCCCCAAGAATTTGAGAATTCAGTTTAAAGAAAATGCCATCCTCTGAAATCAAAGCTACAACAACTGAACATAAAATGAATAAGATTATGCAGGAATAATCCACTTTGAGAGATGGAGTGCCTCCCAAATATCAAGGGACTAGGGTGCCTCCCAAATCCCATCAAGGAGACATCAATCTAATTTCCACCAACATAAGACAAACTAGAGAAATGAGCAGCAGCAAAGCAGTGTAGAGAATTGAGATTGGGCTTCAGAGTCAGGAATACCTGTATTTAAATCCTACTACTTACAACTGCTGATTGTGTGGCCATGAACAAGTCATTTAACTTTTTAATGACTCAAGTAACTAAAACTATAGGTGCAGATCTCCCTTGGTGGAGAAAATTTCAAGCCAGTAGCTTCCTATACCAAAGAAGTCATAAATCCAGACTGGGGAAAAAAATGGAACAGAAGTATAATCTTAGGTTTTGGCCAATGAATAACAAATGCCAACAGCATATTGTTGCCCGAAATGCTATTGTCAACTGTGCTGAGGTGGTGACCTATGATCTCATCAAAGATGACCTTCTGAAGGCCCACCTTATGACTGATGACCTTCCATGCTACTTCACATCAGCCTTTGGGGCTGGCTTCTGCACCACCATCATTGCTTCCCCTGTGGACATGTTCAAGACGAGATACATGAACTCTGCCATGGGCCAGTATGCCAGGGCTGGCCACTGCAACCTCACCAAGGAGGGACCCCAAGCCTTCTACAAGGAGTTCATGCCTTCCTTCCTCCACTTGGGCTCCTGGAATGTAGTGATGTTTGTCACCTATGAGCAACTGAAACGGGTCCTGATGGCCGCTTGCACTTCCTGGGAAGCTCCCTTCTGAGCACTCTCCTGAGTGCCTTATCCCCCCCCACACACACACATACACACACTCTTTGAGTCCATACCCCATCCTGCCTCCTCCCCTCCCATTTTATTTTTCCCTTATTACTCTCCTCCCCTGCCTTAGCATTGAAGGAACCCCCTACACTCCCCCACTTAGAGTTAGCCCCATTTAAACCTTCTCCATCCAGCCCCGTTCTGCCATTGTTGCCTCACTCCGTTCTTAAGCTCCTTATTTCTAATAAAGCCAGATCAGAAACCCCTCCCCCCAAAAAATAGAATCTATTAATAAAAAATGAGATTCAAAGGATAAGAATTTGACAGTGTTTACTGAACACTGTCCCTGGAGGACCATCTGTGGAAAATATGAACATTCTGGTCATTTTAGAGGTATACACTATACATAGTCCTATAGTGAAAAAGGAATAATTATCCAGGGTCTACCACAGTCCACTTGAAAGCCTTAAGATCAACCAATAGCCTTTATTCTGATTCTTCCTAAGAAAGTTGGAAAGGGATGCCATGCATAATAGCATGTGGGCACTAGAAATATACATATGCCCCTATGAATTGTTAGATTGACTTTCTGGTTTAGCAATCAATTTATTTGGAGTTTAATTGATATTCATTAATAAGTGCCTACTATGTACCAAGTGCTGTGGTAGGTATTGGGGTCCAAAAAATAATAACAATAATAGTAGCTAACATTTATTAACGACTTTCAGATTCACAAAATACTTTATATATATATATATATATATATATATATATATATATATATATAT
>NW_027185840.1:0-11089 GCF_028583685.1 Petaurus breviceps papuanus | reverse complement strand
CACAGAACACTTCTCAAAGTGAGTCCCAAAACAAAGCTACACATCAGTGCTTATATAGCCTTCTTCTGGCTCAGAGAATGTAACAACCTTTTTGACCCACTGGCCAATCAAAAAGTATCTTCTGAAAAACAAGCCTCCCTCCCCAGGCTTCTGGTGCACTTTAGCCTAGGGGCAGGGAAGATCTTTAAAATTTACATTCGCATTACACTTGCCTAGGATTGTACCCTTTTTTGTATGATTTTCAAATACTAAGACAGTATTTGAACTCAGGCAGGTCTTCTTGATGGAGAGTCCAAATCCCTTACCTCTAAGCTCTCTGACTGTAGCCCAGTCTGAAACTTGATGGGAAACTATTCACTTAGGTTATCATTTCAGGAGTTATTTAATCAATTTCCAAAGTGGTTTAAAAAAGACTTTTATTGATATCTTTTCTTTTCCACCAGTTACATTTTCCAACCTATCATTTCCATATCCCATTCCCCAGTATAAAGCCAAGCATGAGCAGCTTTCCAGAGGACTGCTGCTGTGAGCAGCTTTCAAGATTCTGATTACACAGTATAGTGAACTCTCTATTTAATAACAAATCAGAGCAAAACATTCATAGAAAATCAAAATACAGCATTCACAATGTTGCAACTTATCACAGAAAATCAAAATACAGCATTCACCATGTCACAACTCAACAACTTATCACCAAAATGGCCATGTAGTTTTCACCAAAGTGGTCACACAGTTTTAAACAAAGTACATTCATTTAGTCAATCATAAAATACTCAATTCAATCACAAAGTACAAAAGTCAAAGTTTTCCACCCCAGGTCACAGTAAATTATAATCTTCTTAGTCAGTACACAGTATCCAAGTAAAGTCTTCTTTCAGCTTTACTCGACGTTGACTCTCAGCTTTCATGATTCTTCTTCCATGGTCCCAGCTCTAACTGTTACCTGGATTCAAAGGCAGGCAGCTCCCAGTTCCTTGTCTAGATCTTTGTCCAGTTCTCATTCCATATTGAAGTTCAAAGTGTCTAGTACACCTCAAGTCCTTCACAGCTCCTGTTTCTGGAAAGACAAAGCTTGACAGAGCCACAGTAATATTTATACACATTGCTGGCACCAGCATCAATTCACCATCTGCCTGTGAAATCAACTCAGACCAACAAGGTCTGAGAACTCAAGACAAATCATCAACATAGAAATCAACACAGACCCACAAACAAAGTCCAAGAGGTCAGCACAAATCATCAGTAAAGTCCCAGGACCTCAAAAATCTTCCTCCAGGATTTCTGTAAACATAAAACCAGAAAATCCTCTTTCAGGGCTTCCAGTAAGGTCCTAGGGCTTCTGTACAAAGTATCACAAACAAACATCAACACAGACAGAACAGAGTGCCGGGATGCCACATATTTTCTCCTTCTTGACTCTGCTACCACAAGAGTCCTCTTCTCAGTTCTGATGTCTCTAGCCTGGAAATTCTCCTTATATATGGTCATTAGCTCCTCCCCTTCCTGTTGCAGGAGTTCATGAGTTCTAGGGTTCACAAATTGTGGGGTTCACATGTTCTGTTTCTTAACCGACTTTATACAAGGCTCAAAGAAACTTGAACTTAAACAAGGTGTTAATTCAATAGCTGAAACAAGGTGTGAACTACTTCTGTGCTTGCCATTATACCCAGAGAGATGTTTCTTAATAATAAAAAATGAAAAAAAAAAACCAGAAACAATTCAGCAAAAGTGACCAACATATCAACTAAGTCTAATATGCAGTTTTTCATACCCATTGTGTCCCACCTCTGCAAGGAAAGGAGGAAGTTCTTATTTCACTTCTTTGAGGCTAGGCTTAGTCATTATAATTTCACATTATTCAGTTTCATTTGGTTTTTTTTCCTGTTCTTTCTGTTTTCTTTGTTATGGTCATTGTATATATTGTTGTCTTCTTTTTCCTTTACTTTGCTTCAGTCAACATAATTCTTCTCATAGTTTTTTTTGTATCAATCATTGTTTCTTATAGAGGCAGAGAGATCCCATTCCATTCCTGTACCACAGCTTAATTAGCCATTTTCCAACGGCATCTACTTTGTTTCTAATTCTTTGTTACTAATAAAAGTGCTGCTATGATCATTTTGGTGTCTGTGGTATCTTTGACCTCTTTGGAATAATGTCTAGGATCCCCAAAAGAAAGGGAATGTGGACATTTTAGTCCTGTTGGCATAATTCCAAATTACTTTTCAGAATGGTTAGCCCCTAATAATTCATTACTGTGCCTGTCCTCCAATGGCTTTAGTTAATCTCTTAATGAGGATCTCTCAATTACAGACATCCATCTTTATTTCACATTCCTTTCCTCCTTGGACTCAAAAATCCCACCTGACTCGACTCCTACCTATTTTCCAAAACTCATCCTGACATCTCTTGTCTTTATGCATTTCTATAAATTATCCCTCATGCCTGAAATTCTCTCCTTCCACAACTCTACTTGATCAAAAACTTCTCTTCATTCAAGGTTTAGTTCAGGAGGCTACTTCCATGAAATCTGCCATGATTTGACATCTCCTTCCACCAAATGTTCTTTCCCTCCTCAAATTTTTCTAAAGTACACCATCTCTTCTTTGCCCCCATCACATTCTACCTTGTTTTATACTTATCCTCTTACCCAACCCTCATTAATACAGAAACTTTTTGAAAGCAGGGATAGTCATTTTTGTCTTTGTATCCCCCAAGCCCTTGCCTACAGTTGCAGTAAAAGGCACTTATAAACTTTCATTGATTTGCATTGAATTGTGCCAGAATTTTTTGGTTCTTTTCATTTACTTTGTTATGCTCATTGTGTATTTTTGTTTTCCTAGTTCTATCCCTATCACTTTGCATCAGTTCATATAATTCTTCTCATACTTTTCTGTATTCATTATATTCATTGTTTCTTGCAGGAAGAGATCAAGAAAGCAAAGGGTCTTTGTCTGGGAACTCAGCAGAACAGAAAGTGGGACAAGCAAGCTCTCAAGTCAATGATCTAAACCACCAAGGCCAAATTGGTGGATAATGCTGAAACTATACCACAAACATAGGCAACTATAAGGATTGTTGGGGGGGGGTACTCTTTTCATCTAAGTACCTCATCCTGGGGGTATTTATTCTTATATTAAAGAGTCCTGGCATATTTCTCAAAAGGCTTGTTCTGGATTCAAAGATACAGTGATTTTATCTCCTTCAGTCCAGAATTTCATTTTCTGTTTTATAGGAATGTTTCCCCTTATAGAATGTTAGGTCCCTGAGGGCAGGTGCTATTTCATTTTCACCTTTGTATTTCCTGCACCTAGCACAGTGCCTGACCTATAGCAGGTTCTTAATTAAAACTTGATTGATTAACCATAATTTATCCTTTGAAAACATTTTTGTTGCTATCTTTTATTTTTATATCATCTCAATTTCTTCTTATGTCCCTTCCCTTATTCCCTCTCAGAGAGCCATCCTAAACTTATAGCAAATATTTTTTTGGAGGGGGGAAGGAAAGGCAATTGGGTTTATGTGACTTGCCCAAGGTCACACAGCTATTAAGTGTGACAAGTTTCTCAGATTTAATTTGAACTCAGATCCTCCTGACTCCAGCTCTGGTGATCTATTCAGTGTGTCACCTACCTGCCCCTAAATAATGATTTTTAAAGAAAAAAAAAGAAATAGGAGGAAAAAACCAGCAAAACCAATCAATATATTTTAAAAATCAGACAATATATGCAATGTTCCATACCTGTGAACCCCCTACCTCTGTAGAAGATTTGGGGAGGGGGAGGTGTAGTCTCACATCTTTTCATTGAGACCATGCTTGTTCTTTGTAATTTTGTAACATTCATTTTCAATTGTTGAATAACTGAATCTCAAAGCTGAGAGCAATCTCAGAGGGGCCAACCTATAGCTTAACTTTCCTTCTTCAACAGAATTTCACAAATGAAAATGTAATTGGGAAATATTTGAGAAAATAAATAAAATACCATATAACATGAATAATGCTTCCCTGAGGTTTTCTAAGTCAACATGCTGTCACAGAAATCCTTATTGTATGGTTTAGTGGTCCCTATTTCTATTTGAGCTTGACACTATCACTCTACCATATTCTTACAATAATAAAAATAGTTAACATTTATATACTGCTTAAAGGTTTACAAGTCACTTGGTTTATAGCATCTCAATTGATCCTTACAAACCTTATAAGGAAGACAGTATATTATTATCTTGTGAGGTAGAGTAATGTAATGCCAAGCAAAGGCAACTCCCCAAGGTTCAAAATACCAGCATAGGTGCTGTAGCAGCAAGCACCCCAAGCGTCCTCAGGGTTTGCAACTACCACAGGTTCTTGGATCTGCTTTGTTAAAGGAAAGCAACTCAAAATGGGTTAAAAAGCTTACTTTAATCAGTCAGACATATATCGTTTACCTTGTTCAGGAGAAAAGATCAGCACCCTGAACCTCAAAGTATACAGGCATAATTATCGAGACAGAAACATCAAGTAGACAGCTTTCCAAACTGTCCAACCATTACATCCATACACAGTCAACATCTGGGTTTCCACATTCTGGGTTTTTCAAAGCCTGGGGACTCTCAAGAACGGCTTCCCAGAATTCAGATCAAATCACAGAACACTTCTCAAAGTGAGTCCCAAAATAAAGCTACACACCAGGGCTTATATAGCCTTCTCCTGGCTCAGAGAATGTAACAACCTTATTGACTCACTGGCCAATCAAGAAGTATCTACTGAAAAACAAGCCTCCCACCCCAGGCTTCAGGTGCACTTTAGCCTAGGGGCAGGGAAGATCTTCCAAATTTGCATTCCCATTACAGGTGCTCTCCATTTTATTCAGTGAAAAATTAAGAACAGAGAAGATCAAAATATGACATCATTCAAAATACAGCATTTACTAAATGTGATTCAATAATCTCCAAGTACTACCCCCAAGTGTGATTTAATCAAGTACTACTCCACCCCTGGACATTACATTCATTTAGTCAATCACGAAGTCCCTCTTCTAAATACTACTCCACCCCTAGGCTGTACATTCATTTAGTCCATCACAAATCCCCTGTTCTCAAATGGAGATTAGTTTCCAATCATAAATACATTCATTTGTTCAATCACAGAGCACAAAAAGGTCAAAAGTTCCCCACCCTTGGATCACAATTGAATCTACCCCAGAGTTACAACAAGCTTAAACACAGCATTTAATACCCAAATGGAGGTCTTTTCTTCATCTTGACACAAGGCAAGTTCTCAGCAATCTTTGTTCCTGGGGAGACAAAGCTTATCAAGGCCACAAGATACATTGTCAGCGTCTTCATTAATTCATTCTCTGTCTGCAGAACAGTCCTAGGAGCTCTGAAAACATTAGCAAAACCCTCTTCCAGGATTTCTGTAAACATACAACAAGAAAATCCTTCTTCAGGGCTTCTGAACCAACAGCAAGGTTCCAGGACCTCTGCAACAACAGCACTGTCCTTCCCCAGTGGACAGAATTCACTCTCTGTCTGCAGAACAGTCTCAGGAGCTCTGAACCAACAGCAAGGTTCCCTGACCTCTGCAACAACAGGACTGTCTTTCACCAGTGGACAAATCTGGCAAAACAACATCAAAACAGACAGACAAAGTACCAGCATAACAGCCATGTCTCCTCAGTCCTTGGCAGCTCTGGGTGGCAGCTCTCAAAAGTCCTGGGCAATTCAAAGTGGCCCTCAGCAATCCTCTCAGTCTCTCTCTGCCTCCAAGATGCTGCTTCCAAAAAATTCTTCTGCCTCTTTCTTTTCTTGTGTCTCTCTAAATTTACGTCACCAGCTCCTCCCAGTTCAGCCCTGTCTTTTCACATCAACAAGTCCATCCCACAAGTGGGATTCACGAGCTCTGGGTTTTAACACAATTAAATTTGAAAACCAAGCCAATACAGGGGGATCTTCATATTCCATTACTATCACAGGTAGGTGCTATTATTATCCCCATTTTACAGATGGGTGGGCATCTAGTCTCTGCTGAAAGACATTCAGTATTGGGTATCCTACTCTAATCTCACAATAAGGGCTTATATGGGTATAGCTTTGTAGTTCACAAAGCACTTTTAGTTTATTTTTTCATTAACTCACAACACCTTAAAAAGGAGATGGTACATAGTTATTCCCATTTTGCAGATGAGGAAACTGAGGCCCAGAAATAGAAAGTAACATGCCCATAGTTACATGACTAATAAATATCACAGTCAGGACTCAATCTTAGGCCTTCCTCCTTTTCTCCCTAACTTCCCACTCCTCTCTGCCAGCCCCCATTCTATACCAGCCACACCTGGTCATCTCACAGCCACTGTAAACAGGCCCTTGTTGTTAAGGTCTTTGACTGGCAGAGTCTCTTCGAGGATAATCCATGTCCTTTCATGGGAATTTAGCCTTTTCCCTACCCTAGGACCACATGGCAACATCAGTCAATGCCCCTGAGCTTAACCGGATTGCCTGTCACTCTCAAGGCAACTGTTGACTCTTCTCTTCTGTCCAGCATCTTCCTTCTTTCATTCTCCCTCTAAATGAACTCCACTGAGACCTCTTGCTATCCCTGCTTTCTCTGGGATTCCTTAATAATTCATATTTAGCAACATTTGAATTTTTTTGTTATTGTGAATTTGACATGAACAAATATGAAAATTACTATATACAGGATATAAAAAGAGGATTGCATATGAACCCACAAATCCCCATTAAGTCATCTTGCATTTCTTTTCAGCATGGTAGAATAAATTCAGTATCTTAGTTTCAAAATTGTCCTGCTTGTCTGTGTCTCCTTATGGACCTTCCCCTATTTTCTTCAGTACATTTAAAAAAAAATTGCTACAGGGGCGGCTAAATGGTGCAGTGAGTAAAGCACTGGCCCTGGAGTCAGGAGGACCTGAGTTTGGTTCCAGCCTCAGACATTTAACACCCACACAAAAAAACTAGCTGTGTAACCTTGGGCAAGTTACTTAACCCCAATTGCCCTCCAAAAAGGCAAAAAAAAATTGCTGCAATGAGTTCCTTCCCCCCTTTCTTTGTCTGTCTATCTCTGCCATTCTCTGTTTCTGTCTCTCTCATCCCCTCTCTCTCCCAAATCTTCCCTACCCAATTAATTTAAAAAGACCTTGTAACATTTAAGCATAGTTGAGCAAAAATAAATCCATACATTGGTCATATTTGAAACTCATTTATATATGTTACATATACATACATATGTGTATGTATGTATATATGTATATACCTTTAATGGCATTTTCCCATGTGGAGAAGCTGAGGAATTTGCTTTCTGGACGAGTCATGATGATGTGGAATGGAAATGCCTTGGAAAGACTGTGGAACATTTGGAGACATTCTGTAACCGCTCTTGTTTCCTAACCATGTAGTTGGTGTTAAGTCATTCCAGTCATATCCAACTCTTCATGACCCCAGTTGGGGCTTTCTTGGCAAAGATACTAGAGTGATTTATCATTTCCTTCTCCAGCTCATTTTACAGATGAGGAAACTGAGGTATAGATTTGCTCAGGATCACACAGCTACTAAGTGTCTGAATCTGAATTTGAACTCAAGTCTTCCTGATTGCAGGTCCAGAGTTCTGTCCACTGTGCTACCTAGCTGTTCCCTCATGTAGTTAGGGGGAACCTTCTTTTGCCTGGGTTTGTAGCCAGAACTAGGGGTATCTTTAAAAGGCTAAGCCATTTTTCTTTCAGCTATACTCTTGGGAAGACGTCAAGGGACTTTTGCCCATGAGATTCAGTGAGAGACAATGTTATAAGGGAAGAGGCCTTGGGGTCTTCCTCTCTCTGAGGTCGTGTGATCCAGTGAAATGGGTCTTAGTCCTTGGCCCCTGTATTTTTCTTTATTGTTGGAATCTTCGATATTGGGCATTTCAAATGGTCAGGAGGGCATTTTGGTGTCCCAGCTTTCCAGAGCCAGCTGTGCTGGCTTCAAAACCCAATCCCCTAAAGAGTAAGGAGTAGCCTCCTGGTCTCAGGTCAGCAGAAGCTTGAAGCAAGGACTCTTCTGGCAGTCAGGCCACATCTGGATGTGAACTTGGTGGAATCAATGTTATGCAGGAACTGAGCTGAGAGTATGTTCCAGAGGTACTAGGAAGAAAAATTTTTCACATTTCTTTTTGATATCTTTGAAGTAAATTTACCTTTGTAAAAGCTAACTGAGGGGCAGCTAGGTGGATAGAGTGTTGGTCTTAGAGTAAGAAGGACTCATCTTTCTTACTCTATATGGTCTCAGACACTTACTAGCTGTGTGACTTTGGACAAGTAACTTCACTGTTTGCCTCAGATTCCTCATCTATAAAATGCACTGGAGAAGGAAATGGCAAACCACTCCAGTATCTCTGCTAAGAAAACCCCAAATGGGGTTACAAGGAGTCAGACACAGATTGAAACAACTGAACAGTAACAAAAGCTAATTGATATGTACTGGTTAAATGGAACCAGGGTGCTGCTACTTAACAATGGAGGCAGGGAGAAACACAACTGGTGAAAGCTTGAGCCAAAGGTAGAGAGAAGAGACACTCCAGACTCCTTAGGCTGCACTAGAACCCTGAAGGGCAGATATAGTCTGCCTGGTTCTGACAGAGAACCAGACTACATACATGAATTTCTATTAAACAAGCATTCGGTAATTACCTACTGCGTGCTAGGTGTTGAGGACACAAAGTCAAAAACAAGACAGTTATTTGCCCTCAAGAGACAAGCTTTCTCTGGAGAGGGAAATAGCCTATACACAGATAAGGAAATACCAAGAATTTGGGGGAGAGGAAACACTAATTACTTGAAGTTTGACTGATGAATTGAGCCTTAAAGGGAACTAGGAATCCAAGAGGTAGAGATAAGGATGAGCAACATTTCAGACGTGGGATTCAGCCTATACTGTACAAAGCCATGCTAATAGTAGATGGGATTTCATAAAATAACATCTACATCTGGAAAGGACTTCAGAGACCACCTAGTCTAACTCTCTTATTTTACTGATCGGGAAACTGAGGCCCAGGGAGTTTAAGTGTTATACAGATAAATTTCAAAGGAAAGATTTTAAAGCAGGTGCTCTTTCCTCTTTACCATAGATGCAGCATGTCATGGCGGACAGGGCATTGGACTTGGAGCCAGGAAGACCTGGGTCTTCCTGTCTAAAGCAAATTATGCTTTAGACACTTACTGTGTGGCCCTGGACAAGTCATTTAACCTTGTGGGGCCTGAATTTCCTCATCTATAAAACGAAGGGGTTGTACTGGATAGCCTCAGAGGTCCCTTCCCAGATCAAAATTTATGATCCTATGCGTCATCATGTGGGGGGGGGAGGGGAACAGCAATTAGGCCAGTTTGGGTGGAACATGTCTATATTCAATAACTAAATAAATAAATTTAAATAATTAATAAAAATAAATAATTTATATTTAATTAACTATATTTAACATATTTATATTAAATAAATATTTAATAAATAATTATTAAGCCATTAAATGATTGAATAAATTAAATTTAATAAATTAAGTATATTTTAAAAAATTGAATAATTAATAAAAATTTTAATGAAATTAATAAATAAACTGTATTCTAGGCCTTTTCTTACTTTTGTATTTGTTTCCCTGGTGCCTAACACATAATAAGTTCTTAATAAATGCTTGTTGAGGGTGGCTAGGTGGCACAGTGAACAGAGCACCAGCCCTGGAGTCAGGAGGACCTGAGTTCAAATCCGGCCTCAGACACTTAACACTTACTAGCCGTGTGACCTTGGCAAGTTACTTAACCCCAACTGCCCCTCCAAAAACCAAAAAATTTTAAAAAATAAATGCTTGTTGAGTAATTGATTGCTTGATGACCTCCAGTAGTGGGGAACTCATCATTTCTTGAGGATACCCGTGCCACTTTTGGACAGCTGATATGGTTAGGAAATTTTCCCTTGCATTGAATCTGCCTCGCTGCCACTCTCATCCATTGCCCCTGGTCCTGCTTCCTGTGAACAAAGAATTCAATAAGCATTTATTAAGAGCTGGTTTGGCATAAGCCAAGAAAGGGGCTGGGCAGGGGGCATTGAAGGATAGAAGTGAAACAGAAAATTAAAAGCTGGAAGAGACCTTAGTGGCCATCAAGTTCTCTGGAATATATCCAACAAGTGCTGGGGCAGACTTGGCTTGAAGACTTCTAGGCACTACCCTCAGGGGGCTTACATTCTCCTGGAAGCAGTACAAATTAAATTCCTCTTCCCCAGGATAGTCCATCAAATATCTGAAGACAGAGGACATTTAGTCTGACATTTTACCTTCATGTTGCCTCCCGAGAGGGTGAGCCCCCTAATTTCCTGGCTAGCCTTTATAGCTAGAGGTCCTATATCAGGACTAAACTAATCCCATGTTATTATAATGTGTGCATTCTTCCACTCATTGTCTAGGCATCTATGAAGCCCATCCTTGTCTTGTTACCGTTTAGTTAAGTTATGTCCGACTCTTTATGACCCCATTTAGTGTTTTCTTGGCAAAGATCCTAGAGTGGTTTTCAGTATCCTTCTCCAGCTTATTTTACAGATGAGGAAACTGAGGCAAATGGTTAAGCATAGGAACATACTGCTAGTAAGTATGTGAGGCCAGATTTGAACCTAGGTCCTTCTAACTCCAGGTCCAGTGCTCTAACCACTGCACCACTTAACCACTTCAGTCCTTATCTTACTTGTTCAATATTTAAAGTCAATACTGTATGACCTTCACTCATTAGGCATACTTCATATTCATTAGCTGTGTTGTCTTGGAAAAGTGCCTTCCCTCTCTGAGACTTAATGTCTGTCTTGGTAAACTGGTTCTCTTTTACCTGCGGGCCTCTAAGGTCTTTTCCCACATATGACATTGTAGCAGCAAGCACCCCAAGCGCGTCCTCAGGGTTTGCAGCTACCATAGGTTCTTGGATCTGCTTTGTTAAAGGAAAGCAACTCAAAATGGGTTAACAAGCTTATTTTAATCAGTCAGACATATATCGTTTACCTTGTTCGGGGAAAAAGGTCAGCACCCCAAACTTCAAAATATACAGGCATAATTATCAAGACAGAAACATCAAGTAGACAGATTTCC
>NW_027185839.1:0-16026 GCF_028583685.1 Petaurus breviceps papuanus | reverse complement strand
AGAGAATGTAGGTATATAGAATATATAATAGTGAAACCTAACACAAATGTCATCATAGAGAATGCATAATACTATATTATATGTAACCTAATATATTATTATAAGAATATATAAAATAATAATGCGATGTTTGTGTTAGGTTTCCTCAGTCAAAGGCTTAGCCTACATAATAGAATCTATACATAGTATAATATATTGGGGCCATTTCCCAGGAAATTTGTAGTAAATTAATTTCATTTTAACTACATAGGCAAGATGGTGACTACAAATCTCTACTTTGACATTCAAGACCTGGCTATTGTAGAGTAGAATTGTTTTGCTTTGTCCTGTCCCTCCCCCGCTTCTTCTCTACTAACCTAGGGACCAGGAGTTGGAAGAGACCTCAGAAACAATTTAGTCTAATCCCTTTATTTTACAGATATGAAAAATGAGGCCCAGGGATGTTAGGTGACTTAGCCAAGGTCATACAACTAGTCAGTGTAATACATTGCCCATTTCAGACTTTGAGTTTGTAGGATGTAAGCGGCAAGGACAGATGTACTATGATATTTTGCATAGCTAGTTTGAAAAGCCAGAAAAGCACCAGAGACAACAAACTTGCCCCAGGAAAAGGAATTCTTTAGTACCTGGTTTCCCAGATGTTCATTTGCATAGGGCCAACAGGAGAAACTTATTGTTAAAAAAAAATGAACCTTGAGTGATTTGGTGATTATTGGCAAATGAGCATAATCTACAGAGAAGGTTGTGGAAATGTACTGGATGATCACCATAAATTAGAATGAGGTCTCTCACAAGGAGACCCAGTCCTGAGCCAGATGGACAAAGAAAAGTCACTCCTCTCTGAAGTGCCCCATCCTGTCTGAGAGGTTAAAAAGCTAGCTTAAAGTCCAAGTGAGGGAGCAGACCTTAAGAGGCTTCTTCCAATCCTGGTTAAATGTCTCTTTCTGAAAGAGTACAAGCTTACTACAGCTGAGCCTGAAGTGGGAAGTGGTGGGGGACTATAGCAATGGTAGGAAGTAAATTCAGCTGAGTGGAGAAATAGCTCAGCCAAGTAGTGAAGCAGCCCAACTGAGGAAGACCACAGTGATTACCTAGCTCACTCCAGCAGTAAAGTGACCCTGGTTAGCAATGGAGTAGCTCATAACCCTTCATCTTGCCCAACCACCATTTCAACAATGAATTTTTTGAAGACATTTTGAGAGAGAAAATAAATTGAAGCCCTACAGTCCCAAAGAGAGGAAGGACACCAGAGCCTTGAATCTGTGTAACTGTGAGTTACCTTGGCCATCTGTATTCCTCAAAAATGTATGTCAGTCAACAAGGATTTATTAAGCATCTACTGTGTGCCAGGCACTGTGTGGTATCATTGAACGTTAAGTTTGTGCCCACTTTTCCCCAAAGATGATGAGTGTTTTCATAGAAGAATGTGCCTCACATTTATGACAAGACTGTATTGTAACTACTGTTCTTGCTATCATTTGAGTAAATATCTTTGTTAAGGATTAATTAAGTCAATTGACTGATTGATAATGGGGAGCCTATCAGTGGGGACTCAGGAGCTACAAAATTAGGAATGTAGACACATATGAGTCTCCCTAGAATATGAGGTAGCATTCACCCCTTTAAAGGACTGCAACCTATGGGTGTGAGTTGTTTGGGAGAGAGGAAAGCCCATAGGGGAATGCTACATAAATATCAGAGGCAGGATTTGAACTTAGGTCAACTGGCTCCAGAGCCAGTATTTACTGTACAATGCTACCTTCTTCATGGTAATCCATGGTGACTGTTAGAAAGAAGGAATAATTTACATGCTTGTTTGTTTTAATTTGCTCATATTGTCAGGATGCTTACTACCACTTTATTTTGGTTACTTTCTGGCTATACACAATTGACTTTGTTGTGCTAATTACCAACTGGTTTTATTTAATAAAACAAAATTCATTAAAAGTTAAAACAGAATTTAATTTAATTAATATTCATTATATTGTTTTCCAATACAGTACATTTATTTTTGAAACCACATTCCAATTAGTACATTATGCTGGAAAAGCAAGCAAACAAGTGAACAGCAATCATAGTAAGAACCTGACAGAAAAACAGCATTATCCTTAAACTTCCAGCAGAAGTTATAGCAAAACAATTTTAAATAAACCAAGGACTCATTTTTCATTAGTCCTCACCCTGACTGGGTCACCCTGACAGAATATTTACAGACTACTCATTCTAAACAATTGCAGCAATTTACTTAAAAATGGACACACAGATGATTAGACCTAGAAGCAAAAACTCAGGAAGTACTCTGAAGTGGCTTAACTTTTTAGAGTGTTGTGTTTGTTACTGTGTTGTGGTACTCACTGCCTCAGTCTAAGCTATGAAGATATTTAGCATTGTGGTTAATTAAATTGTAATGAACTGAACTTTTGTCTAACAAGTCCTCAAGAACTTTGCTATTTGCTTTAGAGCAGAATTTGGCACAAGCTTCTTCCACCTTGGACCCTATCCAAAGAGATTACATTACTGTACTATCCAAACTACCTCAAAAGAAAATATCTTTTCAATTACTCTGCAACCTTGGGTAAGTCATTAAACTCTCTAGATCTCAATTTCTTCATCTTTAAAATAAGAATATTGGACTGGATCATTTTTAAAGTTGTATCCAATTGTAAAAATATGATCCTTGGATCACTGAGGCAGTGTGGGATATTGGATAAAGCATTGGCATTGGCATCAGGAAGATCTAGGCTCAAGTCCCTCCTGAAATACTTACTGGCTATGCAAATTTAGGCAAATAAATCACTTAAGCTCTTTGTGTCTCAGTTTCCTAACCTGTAAAATGATGGCCTCTAATAGTGCCCTTCCCATTCTAAATTTACAATCCCATGATTTGACCTGTTGGCAAGGAGCAAATTGTCACTTGTCAAGGAAGAAATATGGAAGCCATAGTGTACATCATTGTTATATGTCTTCTGTTTCAACATTCAGTTAGGCCAAACCTACACAACTTGCCAGTAGGTAGGGGCTAAAAGTAAAATAGACTAAACTTCTTCAGCCTGCAGATAGATAAGACTAGAGACAGACTGACAATGATTGCTTGCTGTGGATCATGTGACAAACAGAAGAATGAGCAGGGACAACCCTACATTTTTTGCAGGCTTCACAAAATCAGTTGGTGGGCTGCAAGCAGCCCATGAGGCATATGTTCAGGCCTGAGTTAGACAGTCATTCAAGAAACATTTATGAAACACAAACTTTATGCTATTCTTCATGACCCCATTTTAGAGTTTTCTTGGCAAATAAACTGGAGTGGTTTGCCATTTCCTTCTCCAGCTCATTTTACAGATGAGAAAACTAAGGCAGAAAGGGTTAGGTGACTTGCCCAGGGTCACACAACTAGTAAGTAAGGCTAGATTTGAACTCAGGAAAATGAATTTTTCTGACTCCAGGTCAGCACTCTATCCATGAGCTGCCCTGTGTAGATGCTAGGTAACATTGAAAGCTTTTTAAGACTTGCTTCCTCAGTAATACTATCTCACATTTGACTTCAAGGTTTAAAAAACTGTTTAGCTCGCAACATTCCTGTGATATACCGTGTTTCCCCGATAATAAGACCTATCCCGAAAATAAGGCCTCCCCTTACTGTGTAAGATTCCTCTAAAATAAGCCCTCCCCCGAAAATAAGCCCTATTGAGATTGCTACTGTAGTGAAGGTGATCCCCTGTGCTACACGCTACATTACGGTACCCTCTGTATGCACCGTCCTCCTTCCCCCCGGTGAAACGCACGCCGCGCTCCGAGCTGCATCCAATCAGAGCTGCAGCAGTGAGCGCGTCATCCTGTTCTTCCCCAGTGATTTGCTTATTGAATAAAGGTACAGTTTTGTTCACATTTACCTGTTTATTAAAATTGCTGTCAATGTTCATTAAAATAAGCCCTCCCCTGAAAATAAGTCCTCTGGTGTTTTTCTGTCCAAAACATATAAGACAGTGTCTTATTATCGGGGAAACACGGTAAGTAGTACAAAGATTATTATCCTAGTTATTCAGATGGGGAAACTCAGGTTCAGTAAAATAACTTGCCCAAAATCATACACCATTAGAGCCAGAACCGCAACCCAACACTTCTGACATCAAAACCAGTGTTCTTTGTATGATATCATTCTGCTTACATGCCAGTACAGGTCTGTGACCTATATAAATAAATGTAATAGAAAGGGACACAGAGAGAAAGAAAGACAGAGACAGAGACAGAGAGACAGAGACAGAGAGAGATAGAGACAGAGAGTGAGAGAAGGTGTAAGAAGAGTACCTGGTATCTTGAGATCAGAAGAAAGAGATACCACTTCTTGCATTGGAGGAAGAGGGAAGCACAGAAAGTGACAAAGAAGACTTCTATTTACTGTTACTGAAAAAGTGTTTGCCTTCTGTCCACGCAGCCCTAGAATATAGAATATACAGCATTTGGTTTTCTTATCTCCAGAAATAGTAGTGCTGGAAATGTTCATTAAATTTTACAAAGAAAATTGTACTGAAGTGTCTGGTATACAGAAAAATACAATTTAAATGCTGCTTTGAGATCATGTTTATAGAACACCTCGCAATTTATAGAACATGTTCTTCATACCAACTCTTTGAGGTAGGTGGTACAAATGTTACTATCATCATTTTACAGATAAGAAAACTGGGGGGTCATAAGCATTAAATCAGTTGGAGCCCTGTGCTAAGTAAAGGAGGCAGAAAGACAGGCAACAGACAAGTCCCTGCTCTCAAGTTCACAGTTTAACAGTGGAGACAACAACCAAACAACTACATAAAAAATGTCAGAGCCAGAATTTTAACTGTTTTGAGCTAACTAAACAAAGAATATGGGCTGTGGATGTTTTTTTACAACTCTGTGGCTATCTAGGGCTTATAAATTCTAGGATTCAGCTCATACTAACAGGCAATCCTCTCACCATTTAATCTCACTCACCAGGAAAGGATCATTGAACCTAGAGAAAGTATAGAACTCAGCCTGAAAGAATAGACACTGGCCTCACCTCCTATTCCCCAAAAGCATCAAGATAATGACTCACCAACATCTCTAAAGGAAGGAGCCCTGTGTTCTCCCAGATCTTTATGTGACAAAAACAAGTCAGAACCAGCTAAAAATTTTATTTGTGTCTCTTAACTACAACTACTGGAAATAATGTTTGTATAGTTGAATCTTTTTTGCATTCCTAAAACAACAGCAAATTTATGATAACTAAAAGGACCAAAGTTCTAGATGTGAATACAATGGCAATCCAGCCCAACCCCCTCATTTTACAGAGGAAGAAACTAAACCCAGGACTGATAAATTGTTTGCCTGGAGTCACTCAGGCAGCAAGAATTAGAGCCTGGTTTCGAATCCCGGTCCCCTGACTCCACAGCCCAGGGTTTCTTTCTACAATGCCGTGCTTCAGGGAATTAGCTTTTGAAATAATTAGGACCTGGAAGTTCAGTCCAGAGGACTGTGTAGTAAGGAAATAAATGGAGAAAATTATGTTAAAGATATCACTGACAAAGATTGTCTAGGAGGAAAAGAATGATCACCTCAAACTAGTCCATGTCCTCTGAATGCATAAGGCAAGATGGAACAAGACTGCACAACAGTTGTTGGCATTGAGGGACCAGCAACAGCGGTTGAGCAGAATTGAACACACTGATTCTGTGTCAAGAGGGACTCCCTCCCTCCCATTCCTTCCACCCTCCCCATGTGCGTCTGTCTCTCTAATATCCTAGAAGCTGGGATGGTTGGGCAAGGAGGTAAGCACAGTGGATATAGAACTGACCCTGGAGTCTGTGAGACAATTTCAAATCTGTCCTCAGACACTGACTAGCTGTGTAACCAGAGGCAAGTCAGTTAGCCTCGGTTTGATGTAGTTTCTTCATCTGTAAAATGAGGATAATAATTATATTAATAATAATAATGTTATAGCACCTTTCTCCTAGGATTATTATTAAGATAATGTAAGATGTTATTTGTAAAGGCTTCACAAATCTTAAAGCATTAAATAAATGATAGCTATTAGTATTAATTATCTCTGATCAAGTCAGCTGGTGATTGGGTAGGGTTGTGATCAATAAATTTGAGAGTACTAGAAGCATAGCTGTCATAAATTTGGGGGGAATTCAAGAAGTGTGAATGTCTTTGGTGTGCTATGTGAGTGGTGGGTTTGCTGAGTTAGCACACACTAGTAAGTTATGAGGTTATGTGCATATCAGAATGATACAGATCCTCAAGCAAGTAAAAAAAAACGTTTCATGTTCACTCTGGATGATTAAGGGGAAAATATAAGTGTTAATGGACTTAAGTGTATATTTCTTTTTTTCTTTTGAGAGGAGAAGGCAAGGCAATTGGAGTTAAGTGACTTGCTCAAGTTCACATAGCTAGTAAGTGTCAAGTCTGAGGCTGGATTTGAACTCAGGTCCTCCTGACGTCAGGGCCAGTGCTCTATTCACTGTGCCACCTAGCCACCCCATATATTTATGTAGGTCATTAGTGCATATTTATACAGGTATATGTATAGGTCAATAGATCTCCAATCTCATCTATATGAAAACTCCCCCCAATAAAGCAAGCCATTCACACTCTCTTATCCTGTGACTCCTGTCCACATCGAACACAAATCTTCCCCTCATGTCTACCCAACATAGTCGAGGTCATCTTTCTGATCTCTTGATATTGCATAGATCCCAATGGATCACCTGAGCTGTCCATTGGCTATCCCTCATTCTTGTTTCATAATCAGCTCACTTCTCTCTGATATTCTTAGCACAGCTTCTTCTAAGAAATACTTAAGTAAATATATTGCACCTAGTATATACTCACCATGCACCTCTCCACATCTTCTGGGTGACCTACCACTTTAATTCTCCCAATATTTTGGTATTCTATGGCTCATATTCACACAAATCACAAGAAGAACAGACATCATTAAAAAGATCAGTCTCTATAAGGAAGCTGAGGTCATTTAAAGTACTACTTTACCAATTATAACCCACCTTAACCAATTATAACTCTCCTCTTCTTATTAAATTTTGGCCAAATACAGAGTTCATTATCATGAAATAAAGTGAGGCCAAAAACATGGTCACTTTCACATATGCATAAAGATATTTTTCTTCTTAACTCTATCCCCTCTTTATTTTTCAGGGTCAAGAGTGAATCCTACCATACTGACAGAGATAAGTTTGACTCTCCTTCCCAAAAGCTATTAGCCAAAAGCTCTTAAGCAAAAAGCTAATACAATCTTAGCTTGCATTTAGAAAAGAATATGGTACCCAGGAGGGGAAGTGATAGACCTCAGCTCTATGCCCTTGTCATACCACATTCACGGCGCTATATTCTATTCTGAGTGCCACATTTTAGGAAGAATCAGGGAAGTTTCTGGAAAGAAAAGCAATTAGAATTGTAAAGGGCTTCAAATATCCTGTTGTATGAATGGATTTAAAAATGTTTGTTAAGCACTTACTGTTTCCTAGGTATTATGCTGAATCCTGGGGACACAAATATTGTAAAAGAGACAGTCCCTGACTTCAGCAAGTTCATGATATGATAGAGAAGTCAACACACATAGGGCAGAGGTGACTAAGGATATTTGTCCTTGGGAAGTGGAGGTGGGAGGTGGGATGATGAATAAATGCCTTGATGTCTGGACGGAATGTGAAACTGTAGTTTAGTCTGTTGTCTAGGGATAGCTAGTAGCTATAGTAGCTTAAGTGGCCTAGTTTTCATATATGCAGCCAACCTTTGGAGCATTAGCACCAAAAATAAATGGATTAACTTTCTCAGGACCTGGGCTGTGAATGCAGAATGACCAAGGTAAGGAGTTCTAGGATGGAGGATGCAACTTCAGGTGGAGAGCGTGTCGGCAGAAGGGAATGGGGCCTGGATACACAGCTGGCTGGTCGGGAGAGAAAGCTGAAGCACGATGAAGATTGGTTGAAGAAAATGGAAATGTTTATCCTAGAGAAGAGAAGCCTTATGAGAGCTGATATGAGTCTCCCAATATTTGAAGGACTATTCTATGGAAGAAGAATCAGGCTTGTTCCTTTTTACCCTAGAGGTCTAAACTAGGAAAATGAGATCTAGACTTGACATAAGAATTTATTTTACCTAAAAATTAAAGTTATCCAAATAAGGAATAAGCTGACTCAGGAAGCAGTAGAGTTTTGGATCTCTGGAGGGCTTCAATCAAAGGTTATATAACCATTCATTAGGAGCATATCATTGGACTGGAAATCCTTTGAGGACTTTTCCAATGCTGATATTCTAAAATTCTGTGATTCTGTGCCAAGTCAGGTGTCTTATGTGGACCAATCTTGCATCTAGAATGCTCTTCTCCCCGTCATTTTGGTCTTATTTTTAATTCTGAGACAGGGATCCCTTGTTATGACTATGTCAAAGGCCCAACTTTATATTCCCTTGAGGATAACCAGACCAAAAGAGTTAAGTGCTAAAAGTGGGAATATCCCCATCGAACAAAGCATTTGCCTTAACCAGAGCATTTGACAATACAGCCAGATAATTCTACCTCTCTCCTATTTGAATTCACATAAAATTCCTGTCCTGAGTCTTCTGTTCTCCCTCTGTACTGTAGTTGCCCAGATGCTTCACTCTTTAGATCTCCTATACATTTTCTTTTACAGATCCCCTGTTATATTTCCTTGCTGCTATTTTAGTTCTCAAAATCCCATTCTAAACAATCTCTTATGGGCTATAAGCAAATTCTTTGTGGAGAGGAGGTAACATCTCCTCCCCACTTTACTGAGCAATTGAGTTCTTCACTTGCTTCTAGATCAATCTCTAATCTATCAGTAGCCTGTGCTGACTGTCCCAACCATATAGCCTTCAGGGAGAATTCCTTTAAAATCATGATCAAGTGGCTTCCGCCTATGATTTTAACCTCTCCTCAAACATTACCCACCTCATACCCACCTGTTTGCTATATACAGTGTTCCATTCTCTGTTGCTTTTAACCTTAAAAGGTCATTCCAGGATGGGATGATCCTGATCCTCAAAACATCCCTAAAATGACCCAAAAAGCTGTTGAACAGGAACATAAAAGGAGGGGGAGAGTTTCAAATACAGATTACTTGAAATCCCACCTCCTTCTTTAATCCTAGACTCCCAGAATCTCATAGTTGATAGGGACTTCAGAGACCATCTATTCCAACCCATTACTGCCTAAAGGTTTCATCTACAATTTACTCAAATTGTGATCATCCATCAACTGTTTAAAGACCTTTATTAATAGGGAACCCACTATCTGACAAGGCAGACCATTTAACTAATTGTTAGAAGTATTTCTTGAGATCAAACCTGAATTTTCTTCTTTATAACTTCTATTCTTTGCCACTCAAGGGCCAAATAGAACAAATCTAATTCATCTTTCCCATAATGGCTCTTTAAACTCTTGAAGTGCTTTTCCAGGCTAAGCATTCTCATTTCCTTCATCCAGTCCTCATATGACATGAACTTGGGCTTCTTCACATTCTGGCTGCCTTCTTCTGTATACTCTTTAGCTTATAAATGTCCTTTTTAAACCTAAACTTACACTTGGGTGTCTGTAGTATGTGATGTTTGGAAACAGGTATTTTTGGTAACATGTTTTACTATTAAAAATCACTCTTCCTGCCACTTCAAAATATTGTAGGTAAAAATATCAATAATATCCTAGAACCAGGGAGATTACTTCGGTTCTTGGCAGGGGGGAGGTATAGTATATATCTGTATCCCATAAAGAAAATTGGGTGTTGCTCTGGCAATGGACTCTGTTGGGAACAGTTGCTCAGTCTGAGAAGTAAAATACTATTTATCTATTTACCAATGCCATGCTTAAAAGTAGTCCTAATACACTTTAGTTTGAGTTGAGATTATTAAATTACTTGGCATTTATCCACATAATTGTGAGTAAGCAGCTTAAGTATTAAGCAGCAAGGAAGATTCTAAACTGTGAACATGGCTATTCCCTGAATCTACCCAAAGATCATTTAATGTCCAAAAATGGTTTAGTGTCCAAGGCAATAAATTTAGGAATTTGTAATAAGGCAAACTTTTTATGAACACAGGATGATTGTGAGAAACTACTTGATGATCCACTGTGTATATGATCTGATATTAGCTCAGTGGTTGGATAGATATTTTATGGGAAATTACCAACTAAGAAGAAAGCATAAGAAAATAATAATCTGACCAAAGCTCAATATGAGTTATCACCTCCTTATTATTTATTTATATTAGAACATATATATATATATATATATTAGAAAGAAGCTATACTTATTAACATAATCCAAGGTTACATTAGTGTTTATGGTTTAAAACTAACTAAAATTCACACATCTTCAGACAAACTCATCTTAACCTTGTAAAGTTAGGTTTTTTAGCACAGATTTAAGATTTTACATTTTATTTTATCACATTCAGCCTGATAGTCCAGCCATCTAACTATCTGACCCTAATCAAGTCACTAAACTACAGTCTGCCTTGATTTCTGCATCTATAAAATTGAGATAATAGCACCCATCTTCCAGTGGTTAGTATAACATGAGATCATATTTGTAAAGTGCTTTGCAAGCCTGGAAGCATTATTACTAGCTATTACGCAGACATTGGTGTACATAAATAGTAAATGTCTGAGGAAAGACATGAATTCATATTTTTTGATCTCTAAGTCTAGTTCTCAATCTACTATGACACTGTCTCCTGGCAGCTCTTCACCAGAATCAAGTTAAGAGCTGAAATATATCCTGCGCTATCCAGGCATAAGAATACAAATCAATGCAAACTTAATAAACAAAAAACATTTCCCTAATATCATGTTCAAAGGACCAATGAATCCCAATTCTGAATCACGGTTGTCCCTGTCTCTGCTCTAGCTCTTCTGATGTACAATGTTGGTACAAGGGGAACAAGAAGGAATTCCTATTTGAGTTCAGATTAGTCCAGATGACCTATGAGCTCCCTCCTAACTCTGGGGTTCTGTGATTCACCAACATTTTTATCTTGTTCATTCTGTGTCAGCATTCACTCACTCCCATACACAAAGGATCACAAACCTGGTTCTTTCTTCCAAAGTTCACTCTTGCTTTTACACTGCCAAAGTGTAAGGCTTTTTCCAAAGCCAAGTTAATCCATGATATACTAGTATACACAGATATTAGAACAGATTCATACACATTCTGGAAATATGTACATTACTACAGATGTAACAATGAAAGACAGTATACTTTAAAGCAGAAATTTTCCTAAGTAGAAAGCCAAGTCTTCTTGACAACTATAAACAGAGGTGATGACCCAAAATGATGAATTTAACCAATATTTTGAAATATAAGCCAATCATTCCAAAGCCATGAAATAGAACTCACACATAATTAGAAAGGTCCTGCTTTCCCACAGATAGATTTATCATTTTGAAGAATGTATCCATTTCTGGGGTGGCATTTAGAGTACACTTACCTGCTAGAAAAGTTCTAAACTGCATAATCTTGCCAATATTCCTTTTACAAGATGACCTTTTGTGTCTTATAGAACCCATCTTGAAATCTATTGCTAAGTTATTTTAGTGAAAGGTATAAAGAGAAACTTTATATACAGGGATGAGGAAAAAAAATCTTTAGTTTCAGACCTCTACCTTGAGTGAAAAGAGCTTGACAAAAAAGGAGGGACCAGGGAAAGGTTTTAGAGGGTTCCTTTTCACTATTTAGCCCCCAAGAGATAGACAGTAGAACCTGCACAAAGTTCTGGGAAGTGCTGGGAAAGAGAATTCTCAGATGATCAGAACATTATCTTTTACAGATCCACCAGCCCATTAGGAGGCAAGGAAATAGCAAATACCCAGTGCTTCCAGAAAGAAAGGATCTTTGCAAGGATTTGACAGTTTTCTTTCTGAGGTATGTAGAGAATCAAGGTCATGCCCTCCTTTGTCCAAAGAAAAGAAGAAAGGGGGATAAGACTCAAAGGGGAGAGCCTAGCAGAATATTAGGACACAGTAGATCTGAGAGGAAAATATCAGTGGGCTTTGCCTTCCATTGAAAGATTTTCTCCCCATCACTTGCTGTTGAGTATGTGGAGAATGGAAAGAGGGAAATAATAATTACAATTCCATAGAAGACATTTAGGGACATCTTGATTTGGAGGGTAGGATCTCTGAGCACCACAGAGGGAAAGACAGCATTTGACATGAGTGTTTGTTAATAAATGTAAAGCCTCCAGAGCATGGATGGAAAAGCAATGAACTTTGAGTCAGATACCTGGGTTCGATTTGAGGTCTGTCACTTATAGCTGGTGACAATGAGCAAAAATTTAACATTTCTCAGCCTCACTTCACCAGTAAAATAGAAATTATAATATTTATACTATCTAATTTTTGCTAAATATCTATATCTTATCTGTGGAGGATTTAATCAAAAGAAAAGGATAAGAATCACAAACAATGAAAAAAAGAATCCACACTGGTAGATCATTTACATCACTGAGATAACAGAACTCTCTAAGAAAAAAAGGTCATCATTTCAAACAGTCCAGCAAACCCACAATCTCATCACTATATGTTCTTCCTTAGATGGTACAAATCCCAATCCATCTACCCCATCATCTAGTACAATTTTTGCCCATGTCTAGTAGAACATTAGAACCAGAAGGGACTATCCTAAGATCATACAGAGATTTAGAGCTAAAAACGATATTCAACTCCATCTAGTCCAATACCCTCATCTTGCAGATGAGGAATGTGTGCTCTAGAGAGGGCAATTACCTGTTCAGGGTCATCTAGGTAAGTAGAAGGTCTACATTCCAACTCAGGTCATATGATTACATATTTTGTTACCACTGCACCATGAATCTCTTGACTTAAACCTCCTTAGGATTCTCACTGTTACAATGCCATGGAGTTCACACATATATGTTCAAGTCTGCTTCCTACTTAAATACTCAAAAGCACCAATGATCTCTTCAATGTGGATGTTTTCTCCAAAGACACAACTCTCAACCCAGTACTCAAACCTTCCCATCCTGGGCAGCTCTTGCCCATGACATCCCAAAAGTATGCCACAGAAAGTCCTCCTAAAAAAATCCAAGGCCTTCTTCCATTCCTTTTGAGGTGAGGATACCATCAGGGCACTCAGGCTATGTAGCTGTTTGCCACAGGACCAGTCAATCTTTTTCCTATTATTTCCTGGTTGCATCTTTAATTCCTGTTCTTCTCTGAAGTTCTTTACTAGTTACATATTTCAGACTCTTCTTTCCTACCATGCACTTCTCAATTCACCTTTATATGATATTCATTTTCAATTTTTCAGAGACTATCATATTCCATGTCTAATAGCTATATAACAAATAGCAGTGAAATATTGGCATTTAAGAAATTAATCTTTGTTTCTAGGTGAACCTTGGAGTCAACAAAAGAACTTTGAAATATACTGGAAGGTCCTCCTCCCAATAATTCTGGACCCTACTCACTGTCCATTTATACTTTCTGTTCCAGATATATATCCTGATGGACAAATTCTATAGTATCATAATCTGAACAATCATTATCCTTCATCCATTTGTTTTTTCCTGTGTAAATAGCCATTAGAAAACAATGTAGCAGATTTTTTTTTTTAGCAAGCATGTATCTTCTTGTTTCATACACTGCACGATTTTACGGATTTTGGGAAAATGTCATTTCTGCTATTAAATCTTCCAGGGAATCTTGAATAATTTTTTATTTTTATATGGAAGATTACTTGTTAGAAAAGAGACTTTCAGGTGGTATTTTGCTTTAGAAAATACATTTTTTATAATCAGCTAACAATAGGCACAGGATGGGAGAGGTGATCCATATATTCACCATCTTTCCATCAACTGATGATTAGTATGTGATCCATTGTAGAAGCTTGTCTTACTAATGCCTTCAACAAGGACGTCCTTGATATGTATGTAGATGAGTTTCATAAATATTTTGCATAGATAGGAAAATTAACATAGTTGTTGGTATTCTCTGAATTACCTTTTTTTCCTATTTTGATGGTATAAATTCTAAGAATTTTTTACTTTCCATTTTTATTTTCCCTTCTTTCAGAAATGTTATGAATCAATTCCCCTAACACTCTCTCCTAATTATGTCATAACCAGTGTTGATCTCCTCTATATACAGTTGGCCCAATTTGGCTGCATTTCTCTTTTGTGCCATTTCTATATCTTCTAAAAGTTCATCTGGTACTTTGAAGTTAGAGTCCAAGGGTGGTATTACTACTCTACTTAAAAGTGAAAAGTTTATTATAAAAGTCTTTGCAGATCTTTTCTACTTTTCTTCTATTTGTTACACTCCTCCCATTTTCAACCTCAAATGCTCTTGGGATGACTTCATCTACTTGTATCTCTTAACAAGTTTTCTTCATACTGGTTTTACCTTCCACTGATTCTCCCTATTTTATGAGGTAATGTGGCTTATAATTATCCATTGTATTTTTACAACTTGCAAGTTACTTTATAGTCCAAAATCATGCTGCCATTGGCTTCCATATATCTCTACTGGCTTACTATGGGAAAATTTATTGAATGAAAAAGTCATTTGCTCAAATATATTTGGCCAGTATGTTCTTAAGATACTACTTTTTTTTAGTACCCTTAAGCATTCCCAGATTGCAAAACTAAAGAAATAGCAAGTGCAATTATTTCTGAAGCCCCACTCTTCCATGAAATTACCCTAGATATATCAAAGAAGTCTGGTTTATGCTCCTCAGCTCATCTGAACATGGAACTACAAGGGTTAGTAAAGTAATGAAATTATTACTAAATTACTAAAAATACTAAATATAGTAAGTAAATTATTAACATCACTAATTACTTATATTTTCATAATACATTTCACTCCTATAAATGGTTTTACATATATTATTTTACTGTAAATATTTATTCTTTTCCACTCATGAAGTTCTATGACTTCAGTGAATTCTAAAAAATAATGATCAGTGATCTGTAATACCCTTCAGTAACATAAAAAATTGACCTAGGTTACCCTACATCAGACCATAATGAAAATGCCACTCTTCAACCATTTCTTTCAGTAATTTATTTTCATTTTTTCATCTACCCATCAGAAGAGGACTTTTCTCTGGCTAGTGGAACACAATTGAAGTTACTCAAAAAGTCAGATAAAAAATATATTAAAAATTCCTGCCTTTTTGGATATCTAAAAATAAATTGATTCTGACCCTTTTGACAATGTGAGGATACCAGAGGGTATCTTCCTCTTCTACTTGAACTAAGATACGTGCATTTCAATGCTGCTGCTGGACTTAGTGGGGTGTAATGGAAAGAGCCATTGTCATAGATGACATGAGTACACATCCTTACTCTGCCACTTGCTAGCCATATTAGGTCCCCTCTTACAACCTCAGTTTTCTCACTTGTAAAATGAGGTGGTTGAACTTTTAGATGCCTTCCACTTCTAATATTCTGATACTACTCTCCCCCTACCCTATTCATCTTTCCCTAATTTAAAAGGAATGCTAAAGATTGAGCATGATATCTTATTTATAACTTATTTGCAATAAATAAATAAGATCTGAATTTTGTAGGCCACATTAATTCACAAAGATTATCTACTAAGGTGTATTGGTAGAAGGAATATCTACATTAATGAAATCATGGATACTTAGATGATCTTAAGCATACCTACTCCACCAAAAACAACTGAAATCCCATAAGACTAAATATTGATTTTTTAAAAATCCAATGAGAAATTATAGTAAGTGGCACCTTCTACCCCATAATTGCACAAAAAGGTAACCAGAAGTCTACAGGTGATCAGAAGCCAGACAGCAAAGCCCACTCCAGAAAAAGAAAGCAAACCCATTGCCTTAACAGGATAAAAGATAGACAAGAAATACATATTATCCTACAGGACTTCACGTCCTGACGAACAGAGAATTTTTAGGAGGAAGCTTTACACGTGCTCCAGGGCATGTGTACACACACACACACACACACACACACACACACACACACACACACACA
>NW_027185838.1:0-16026 GCF_028583685.1 Petaurus breviceps papuanus | reverse complement strand
AGAGAATGTAGGTATATAGAATATATAATAGTGAAACCTAACACAAACATCGCATTATTATTTTATATATTCTTATAATAATATATTAGGTTACATATAATATAGTATTATGCATTCTCTATGATGACATTTGTGTTAGGTTTCCTCAGTCAAAGGCTTAGCCTACATAATAGAATCTATACATAGTATAATATATTGGGGCCATTTCCCAGGAAATTTGTAGTAAATTAATTTCATTTTAACTACATAGGCAAGATGGTGACTACAAATCTCTACTTTGACATTCAAGACCTGGCTATTGTAGAGTAGAATTGTTTTGCTTTGTCCTGTCCCTCCCCCGCTTCTTCTCTACTAACCTAGGGACCAGGAGTTGGAAGAGACCTCAGAAACAATTTAGTCTAATCCCTTTATTTTACAGATATGAAAAATGAGGCCCAGGGATGTTAGGTGACTTAGCCAAGGTCATACAACTAGTCAGTGTAATACATTGCCCATTTCAGACTTTGAGTTTGTAGGATGTAAGCGGCAAGGACAGATGTACTATGATATTTTGCATAGCTAGTTTGAAAAGCCAGAAAAGCACCAGAGACAACAAACTTGCCCCAGGAAAAGGAATTCTTTAGTACCTGGTTTCCCAGATGTTCATTTGCATAGGGCCAACAGGAGAAACTTATTGTTAAAAAAAAATGAACCTTGAGTGATTTGGTGATTATTGGCAAATGAGCATAATCTACAGAGAAGGTTGTGGAAATGTACTGGATGATCACCATAAATTAGAATGAGGTCTCTCACAAGGAGACCCAGTCCTGAGCCAGATGGACAAAGAAAAGTCACTCCTCTCTGAAGTGCCCCATCCTGTCTGAGAGGTTAAAAAGCTAGCTTAAAGTCCAAGTGAGGGAGCAGACCTTAAGAGGCTTCTTCCAATCCTGGTTAAATGTCTCTTTCTGAAAGAGTACAAGCTTACTACAGCTGAGCCTGAAGTGGGAAGTGGTGGGGGACTATAGCAATGGTAGGAAGTAAATTCAGCTGAGTGGAGAAATAGCTCAGCCAAGTAGTGAAGCAGCCCAACTGAGGAAGACCACAGTGATTACCTAGCTCACTCCAGCAGTAAAGTGACCCTGGTTAGCAATGGAGTAGCTCATAACCCTTCATCTTGCCCAACCACCATTTCAACAATGAATTTTTTGAAGACATTTTGAGAGAGAAAATAAATTGAAGCCCTACAGTCCCAAAGAGAGGAAGGACACCAGAGCCTTGAATCTGTGTAACTGTGAGTTACCTTGGCCATCTGTATTCCTCAAAAATGTATGTCAGTCAACAAGGATTTATTAAGCATCTACTGTGTGCCAGGCACTGTGTGGTATCATTGAACGTTAAGTTTGTGCCCACTTTTCCCCAAAGATGATGAGTGTTTTCATAGAAGAATGTGCCTCACATTTATGACAAGACTGTATTGTAACTACTGTTCTTGCTATCATTTGAGTAAATATCTTTGTTAAGGATTAATTAAGTCAATTGACTGATTGATAATGGGGAGCCTATCAGTGGGGACTCAGGAGCTACAAAATTAGGAATGTAGACACATATGAGTCTCCCTAGAATATGAGGTAGCATTCACCCCTTTAAAGGACTGCAACCTATGGGTGTGAGTTGTTTGGGAGAGAGGAAAGCCCATAGGGGAATGCTACATAAATATCAGAGGCAGGATTTGAACTTAGGTCAACTGGCTCCAGAGCCAGTATTTACTGTACAATGCTACCTTCTTCATGGTAATCCATGGTGACTGTTAGAAAGAAGGAATAATTTACATGCTTGTTTGTTTTAATTTGCTCATATTGTCAGGATGCTTACTACCACTTTATTTTGGTTACTTTCTGGCTATACACAATTGACTTTGTTGTGCTAATTACCAACTGGTTTTATTTAATAAAACAAAATTCATTAAAAGTTAAAACAGAATTTAATTTAATTAATATTCATTATATTGTTTTCCAATACAGTACATTTATTTTTGAAACCACATTCCAATTAGTACATTATGCTGGAAAAGCAAGCAAACAAGTGAACAGCAATCATAGTAAGAACCTGACAGAAAAACAGCATTATCCTTAAACTTCCAGCAGAAGTTATAGCAAAACAATTTTAAATAAACCAAGGACTCATTTTTCATTAGTCCTCACCCTGACTGGGTCACCCTGACAGAATATTTACAGACTACTCATTCTAAACAATTGCAGCAATTTACTTAAAAATGGACACACAGATGATTAGACCTAGAAGCAAAAACTCAGGAAGTACTCTGAAGTGGCTTAACTTTTTAGAGTGTTGTGTTTGTTACTGTGTTGTGGTACTCACTGCCTCAGTCTAAGCTATGAAGATATTTAGCATTGTGGTTAATTAAATTGTAATGAACTGAACTTTTGTCTAACAAGTCCTCAAGAACTTTGCTATTTGCTTTAGAGCAGAATTTGGCACAAGCTTCTTCCACCTTGGACCCTATCCAAAGAGATTACATTACTGTACTATCCAAACTACCTCAAAAGAAAATATCTTTTCAATTACTCTGCAACCTTGGGTAAGTCATTAAACTCTCTAGATCTCAATTTCTTCATCTTTAAAATAAGAATATTGGACTGGATCATTTTTAAAGTTGTATCCAATTGTAAAAATATGATCCTTGGATCACTGAGGCAGTGTGGGATATTGGATAAAGCATTGGCATTGGCATCAGGAAGATCTAGGCTCAAGTCCCTCCTGAAATACTTACTGGCTATGCAAATTTAGGCAAATAAATCACTTAAGCTCTTTGTGTCTCAGTTTCCTAACCTGTAAAATGATGGCCTCTAATAGTGCCCTTCCCATTCTAAATTTACAATCCCATGATTTGACCTGTTGGCAAGGAGCAAATTGTCACTTGTCAAGGAAGAAATATGGAAGCCATAGTGTACATCATTGTTATATGTCTTCTGTTTCAACATTCAGTTAGGCCAAACCTACACAACTTGCCAGTAGGTAGGGGCTAAAAGTAAAATAGACTAAACTTCTTCAGCCTGCAGATAGATAAGACTAGAGACAGACTGACAATGATTGCTTGCTGTGGATCATGTGACAAACAGAAGAATGAGCAGGGACAACCCTACATTTTTTGCAGGCTTCACAAAATCAGTTGGTGGGCTGCAAGCAGCCCATGAGGCATATGTTCAGGCCTGAGTTAGACAGTCATTCAAGAAACATTTATGAAACACAAACTTTATGCTATTCTTCATGACCCCATTTTAGAGTTTTCTTGGCAAATAAACTGGAGTGGTTTGCCATTTCCTTCTCCAGCTCATTTTACAGATGAGAAAACTAAGGCAGAAAGGGTTAGGTGACTTGCCCAGGGTCACACAACTAGTAAGTAAGGCTAGATTTGAACTCAGGAAAATGAATTTTTCTGACTCCAGGTCAGCACTCTATCCATGAGCTGCCCTGTGTAGATGCTAGGTAACATTGAAAGCTTTTTAAGACTTGCTTCCTCAGTAATACTATCTCACATTTGACTTCAAGGTTTAAAAAACTGTTTAGCTCGCAACATTCCTGTGATATACCGTGTTTCCCCGATAATAAGACCTATCCCGAAAATAAGGCCTCCCCTTACTGTGTAAGATTCCTCTAAAATAAGCCCTCCCCCGAAAATAAGCCCTATTGAGATTGCTACTGTAGTGAAGGTGATCCCCTGTGCTACACGCTACATTACGGTACCCTCTGTATGCACCGTCCTCCTTCCCCCCGGTGAAACGCACGCCGCGCTCCGAGCTGCATCCAATCAGAGCTGCAGCAGTGAGCGCGTCATCCTGTTCTTCCCCAGTGATTTGCTTATTGAATAAAGGTACAGTTTTGTTCACATTTACCTGTTTATTAAAATTGCTGTCAATGTTCATTAAAATAAGCCCTCCCCTGAAAATAAGTCCTCTGGTGTTTTTCTGTCCAAAACATATAAGACAGTGTCTTATTATCGGGGAAACACGGTAAGTAGTACAAAGATTATTATCCTAGTTATTCAGATGGGGAAACTCAGGTTCAGTAAAATAACTTGCCCAAAATCATACACCATTAGAGCCAGAACCGCAACCCAACACTTCTGACATCAAAACCAGTGTTCTTTGTATGATATCATTCTGCTTACATGCCAGTACAGGTCTGTGACCTATATAAATAAATGTAATAGAAAGGGACACAGAGAGAAAGAAAGACAGAGACAGAGACAGAGAGACAGAGACAGAGAGAGATAGAGACAGAGAGTGAGAGAAGGTGTAAGAAGAGTACCTGGTATCTTGAGATCAGAAGAAAGAGATACCACTTCTTGCATTGGAGGAAGAGGGAAGCACAGAAAGTGACAAAGAAGACTTCTATTTACTGTTACTGAAAAAGTGTTTGCCTTCTGTCCACGCAGCCCTAGAATATAGAATATACAGCATTTGGTTTTCTTATCTCCAGAAATAGTAGTGCTGGAAATGTTCATTAAATTTTACAAAGAAAATTGTACTGAAGTGTCTGGTATACAGAAAAATACAATTTAAATGCTGCTTTGAGATCATGTTTATAGAACACCTCGCAATTTATAGAACATGTTCTTCATACCAACTCTTTGAGGTAGGTGGTACAAATGTTACTATCATCATTTTACAGATAAGAAAACTGGGGGGTCATAAGCATTAAATCAGTTGGAGCCCTGTGCTAAGTAAAGGAGGCAGAAAGACAGGCAACAGACAAGTCCCTGCTCTCAAGTTCACAGTTTAACAGTGGAGACAACAACCAAACAACTACATAAAAAATGTCAGAGCCAGAATTTTAACTGTTTTGAGCTAACTAAACAAAGAATATGGGCTGTGGATGTTTTTTTACAACTCTGTGGCTATCTAGGGCTTATAAATTCTAGGATTCAGCTCATACTAACAGGCAATCCTCTCACCATTTAATCTCACTCACCAGGAAAGGATCATTGAACCTAGAGAAAGTATAGAACTCAGCCTGAAAGAATAGACACTGGCCTCACCTCCTATTCCCCAAAAGCATCAAGATAATGACTCACCAACATCTCTAAAGGAAGGAGCCCTGTGTTCTCCCAGATCTTTATGTGACAAAAACAAGTCAGAACCAGCTAAAAATTTTATTTGTGTCTCTTAACTACAACTACTGGAAATAATGTTTGTATAGTTGAATCTTTTTTGCATTCCTAAAACAACAGCAAATTTATGATAACTAAAAGGACCAAAGTTCTAGATGTGAATACAATGGCAATCCAGCCCAACCCCCTCATTTTACAGAGGAAGAAACTAAACCCAGGACTGATAAATTGTTTGCCTGGAGTCACTCAGGCAGCAAGAATTAGAGCCTGGTTTCGAATCCCGGTCCCCTGACTCCACAGCCCAGGGTTTCTTTCTACAATGCCGTGCTTCAGGGAATTAGCTTTTGAAATAATTAGGACCTGGAAGTTCAGTCCAGAGGACTGTGTAGTAAGGAAATAAATGGAGAAAATTATGTTAAAGATATCACTGACAAAGATTGTCTAGGAGGAAAAGAATGATCACCTCAAACTAGTCCATGTCCTCTGAATGCATAAGGCAAGATGGAACAAGACTGCACAACAGTTGTTGGCATTGAGGGACCAGCAACAGCGGTTGAGCAGAATTGAACACACTGATTCTGTGTCAAGAGGGACTCCCTCCCTCCCATTCCTTCCACCCTCCCCATGTGCGTCTGTCTCTCTAATATCCTAGAAGCTGGGATGGTTGGGCAAGGAGGTAAGCACAGTGGATATAGAACTGACCCTGGAGTCTGTGAGACAATTTCAAATCTGTCCTCAGACACTGACTAGCTGTGTAACCAGAGGCAAGTCAGTTAGCCTCGGTTTGATGTAGTTTCTTCATCTGTAAAATGAGGATAATAATTATATTAATAATAATAATGTTATAGCACCTTTCTCCTAGGATTATTATTAAGATAATGTAAGATGTTATTTGTAAAGGCTTCACAAATCTTAAAGCATTAAATAAATGATAGCTATTAGTATTAATTATCTCTGATCAAGTCAGCTGGTGATTGGGTAGGGTTGTGATCAATAAATTTGAGAGTACTAGAAGCATAGCTGTCATAAATTTGGGGGGAATTCAAGAAGTGTGAATGTCTTTGGTGTGCTATGTGAGTGGTGGGTTTGCTGAGTTAGCACACACTAGTAAGTTATGAGGTTATGTGCATATCAGAATGATACAGATCCTCAAGCAAGTAAAAAAAAACGTTTCATGTTCACTCTGGATGATTAAGGGGAAAATATAAGTGTTAATGGACTTAAGTGTATATTTCTTTTTTTCTTTTGAGAGGAGAAGGCAAGGCAATTGGAGTTAAGTGACTTGCTCAAGTTCACATAGCTAGTAAGTGTCAAGTCTGAGGCTGGATTTGAACTCAGGTCCTCCTGACGTCAGGGCCAGTGCTCTATTCACTGTGCCACCTAGCCACCCCATATATTTATGTAGGTCATTAGTGCATATTTATACAGGTATATGTATAGGTCAATAGATCTCCAATCTCATCTATATGAAAACTCCCCCCAATAAAGCAAGCCATTCACACTCTCTTATCCTGTGACTCCTGTCCACATCGAACACAAATCTTCCCCTCATGTCTACCCAACATAGTCGAGGTCATCTTTCTGATCTCTTGATATTGCATAGATCCCAATGGATCACCTGAGCTGTCCATTGGCTATCCCTCATTCTTGTTTCATAATCAGCTCACTTCTCTCTGATATTCTTAGCACAGCTTCTTCTAAGAAATACTTAAGTAAATATATTGCACCTAGTATATACTCACCATGCACCTCTCCACATCTTCTGGGTGACCTACCACTTTAATTCTCCCAATATTTTGGTATTCTATGGCTCATATTCACACAAATCACAAGAAGAACAGACATCATTAAAAAGATCAGTCTCTATAAGGAAGCTGAGGTCATTTAAAGTACTACTTTACCAATTATAACCCACCTTAACCAATTATAACTCTCCTCTTCTTATTAAATTTTGGCCAAATACAGAGTTCATTATCATGAAATAAAGTGAGGCCAAAAACATGGTCACTTTCACATATGCATAAAGATATTTTTCTTCTTAACTCTATCCCCTCTTTATTTTTCAGGGTCAAGAGTGAATCCTACCATACTGACAGAGATAAGTTTGACTCTCCTTCCCAAAAGCTATTAGCCAAAAGCTCTTAAGCAAAAAGCTAATACAATCTTAGCTTGCATTTAGAAAAGAATATGGTACCCAGGAGGGGAAGTGATAGACCTCAGCTCTATGCCCTTGTCATACCACATTCACGGCGCTATATTCTATTCTGAGTGCCACATTTTAGGAAGAATCAGGGAAGTTTCTGGAAAGAAAAGCAATTAGAATTGTAAAGGGCTTCAAATATCCTGTTGTATGAATGGATTTAAAAATGTTTGTTAAGCACTTACTGTTTCCTAGGTATTATGCTGAATCCTGGGGACACAAATATTGTAAAAGAGACAGTCCCTGACTTCAGCAAGTTCATGATATGATAGAGAAGTCAACACACATAGGGCAGAGGTGACTAAGGATATTTGTCCTTGGGAAGTGGAGGTGGGAGGTGGGATGATGAATAAATGCCTTGATGTCTGGACGGAATGTGAAACTGTAGTTTAGTCTGTTGTCTAGGGATAGCTAGTAGCTATAGTAGCTTAAGTGGCCTAGTTTTCATATATGCAGCCAACCTTTGGAGCATTAGCACCAAAAATAAATGGATTAACTTTCTCAGGACCTGGGCTGTGAATGCAGAATGACCAAGGTAAGGAGTTCTAGGATGGAGGATGCAACTTCAGGTGGAGAGCGTGTCGGCAGAAGGGAATGGGGCCTGGATACACAGCTGGCTGGTCGGGAGAGAAAGCTGAAGCACGATGAAGATTGGTTGAAGAAAATGGAAATGTTTATCCTAGAGAAGAGAAGCCTTATGAGAGCTGATATGAGTCTCCCAATATTTGAAGGACTATTCTATGGAAGAAGAATCAGGCTTGTTCCTTTTTACCCTAGAGGTCTAAACTAGGAAAATGAGATCTAGACTTGACATAAGAATTTATTTTACCTAAAAATTAAAGTTATCCAAATAAGGAATAAGCTGACTCAGGAAGCAGTAGAGTTTTGGATCTCTGGAGGGCTTCAATCAAAGGTTATATAACCATTCATTAGGAGCATATCATTGGACTGGAAATCCTTTGAGGACTTTTCCAATGCTGATATTCTAAAATTCTGTGATTCTGTGCCAAGTCAGGTGTCTTATGTGGACCAATCTTGCATCTAGAATGCTCTTCTCCCCGTCATTTTGGTCTTATTTTTAATTCTGAGACAGGGATCCCTTGTTATGACTATGTCAAAGGCCCAACTTTATATTCCCTTGAGGATAACCAGACCAAAAGAGTTAAGTGCTAAAAGTGGGAATATCCCCATCGAACAAAGCATTTGCCTTAACCAGAGCATTTGACAATACAGCCAGATAATTCTACCTCTCTCCTATTTGAATTCACATAAAATTCCTGTCCTGAGTCTTCTGTTCTCCCTCTGTACTGTAGTTGCCCAGATGCTTCACTCTTTAGATCTCCTATACATTTTCTTTTACAGATCCCCTGTTATATTTCCTTGCTGCTATTTTAGTTCTCAAAATCCCATTCTAAACAATCTCTTATGGGCTATAAGCAAATTCTTTGTGGAGAGGAGGTAACATCTCCTCCCCACTTTACTGAGCAATTGAGTTCTTCACTTGCTTCTAGATCAATCTCTAATCTATCAGTAGCCTGTGCTGACTGTCCCAACCATATAGCCTTCAGGGAGAATTCCTTTAAAATCATGATCAAGTGGCTTCCGCCTATGATTTTAACCTCTCCTCAAACATTACCCACCTCATACCCACCTGTTTGCTATATACAGTGTTCCATTCTCTGTTGCTTTTAACCTTAAAAGGTCATTCCAGGATGGGATGATCCTGATCCTCAAAACATCCCTAAAATGACCCAAAAAGCTGTTGAACAGGAACATAAAAGGAGGGGGAGAGTTTCAAATACAGATTACTTGAAATCCCACCTCCTTCTTTAATCCTAGACTCCCAGAATCTCATAGTTGATAGGGACTTCAGAGACCATCTATTCCAACCCATTACTGCCTAAAGGTTTCATCTACAATTTACTCAAATTGTGATCATCCATCAACTGTTTAAAGACCTTTATTAATAGGGAACCCACTATCTGACAAGGCAGACCATTTAACTAATTGTTAGAAGTATTTCTTGAGATCAAACCTGAATTTTCTTCTTTATAACTTCTATTCTTTGCCACTCAAGGGCCAAATAGAACAAATCTAATTCATCTTTCCCATAATGGCTCTTTAAACTCTTGAAGTGCTTTTCCAGGCTAAGCATTCTCATTTCCTTCATCCAGTCCTCATATGACATGAACTTGGGCTTCTTCACATTCTGGCTGCCTTCTTCTGTATACTCTTTAGCTTATAAATGTCCTTTTTAAACCTAAACTTACACTTGGGTGTCTGTAGTATGTGATGTTTGGAAACAGGTATTTTTGGTAACATGTTTTACTATTAAAAATCACTCTTCCTGCCACTTCAAAATATTGTAGGTAAAAATATCAATAATATCCTAGAACCAGGGAGATTACTTCGGTTCTTGGCAGGGGGGAGGTATAGTATATATCTGTATCCCATAAAGAAAATTGGGTGTTGCTCTGGCAATGGACTCTGTTGGGAACAGTTGCTCAGTCTGAGAAGTAAAATACTATTTATCTATTTACCAATGCCATGCTTAAAAGTAGTCCTAATACACTTTAGTTTGAGTTGAGATTATTAAATTACTTGGCATTTATCCACATAATTGTGAGTAAGCAGCTTAAGTATTAAGCAGCAAGGAAGATTCTAAACTGTGAACATGGCTATTCCCTGAATCTACCCAAAGATCATTTAATGTCCAAAAATGGTTTAGTGTCCAAGGCAATAAATTTAGGAATTTGTAATAAGGCAAACTTTTTATGAACACAGGATGATTGTGAGAAACTACTTGATGATCCACTGTGTATATGATCTGATATTAGCTCAGTGGTTGGATAGATATTTTATGGGAAATTACCAACTAAGAAGAAAGCATAAGAAAATAATAATCTGACCAAAGCTCAATATGAGTTATCACCTCCTTATTATTTATTTATATTAGAACATATATATATATATATATATTAGAAAGAAGCTATACTTATTAACATAATCCAAGGTTACATTAGTGTTTATGGTTTAAAACTAACTAAAATTCACACATCTTCAGACAAACTCATCTTAACCTTGTAAAGTTAGGTTTTTTAGCACAGATTTAAGATTTTACATTTTATTTTATCACATTCAGCCTGATAGTCCAGCCATCTAACTATCTGACCCTAATCAAGTCACTAAACTACAGTCTGCCTTGATTTCTGCATCTATAAAATTGAGATAATAGCACCCATCTTCCAGTGGTTAGTATAACATGAGATCATATTTGTAAAGTGCTTTGCAAGCCTGGAAGCATTATTACTAGCTATTACGCAGACATTGGTGTACATAAATAGTAAATGTCTGAGGAAAGACATGAATTCATATTTTTTGATCTCTAAGTCTAGTTCTCAATCTACTATGACACTGTCTCCTGGCAGCTCTTCACCAGAATCAAGTTAAGAGCTGAAATATATCCTGCGCTATCCAGGCATAAGAATACAAATCAATGCAAACTTAATAAACAAAAAACATTTCCCTAATATCATGTTCAAAGGACCAATGAATCCCAATTCTGAATCACGGTTGTCCCTGTCTCTGCTCTAGCTCTTCTGATGTACAATGTTGGTACAAGGGGAACAAGAAGGAATTCCTATTTGAGTTCAGATTAGTCCAGATGACCTATGAGCTCCCTCCTAACTCTGGGGTTCTGTGATTCACCAACATTTTTATCTTGTTCATTCTGTGTCAGCATTCACTCACTCCCATACACAAAGGATCACAAACCTGGTTCTTTCTTCCAAAGTTCACTCTTGCTTTTACACTGCCAAAGTGTAAGGCTTTTTCCAAAGCCAAGTTAATCCATGATATACTAGTATACACAGATATTAGAACAGATTCATACACATTCTGGAAATATGTACATTACTACAGATGTAACAATGAAAGACAGTATACTTTAAAGCAGAAATTTTCCTAAGTAGAAAGCCAAGTCTTCTTGACAACTATAAACAGAGGTGATGACCCAAAATGATGAATTTAACCAATATTTTGAAATATAAGCCAATCATTCCAAAGCCATGAAATAGAACTCACACATAATTAGAAAGGTCCTGCTTTCCCACAGATAGATTTATCATTTTGAAGAATGTATCCATTTCTGGGGTGGCATTTAGAGTACACTTACCTGCTAGAAAAGTTCTAAACTGCATAATCTTGCCAATATTCCTTTTACAAGATGACCTTTTGTGTCTTATAGAACCCATCTTGAAATCTATTGCTAAGTTATTTTAGTGAAAGGTATAAAGAGAAACTTTATATACAGGGATGAGGAAAAAAAATCTTTAGTTTCAGACCTCTACCTTGAGTGAAAAGAGCTTGACAAAAAAGGAGGGACCAGGGAAAGGTTTTAGAGGGTTCCTTTTCACTATTTAGCCCCCAAGAGATAGACAGTAGAACCTGCACAAAGTTCTGGGAAGTGCTGGGAAAGAGAATTCTCAGATGATCAGAACATTATCTTTTACAGATCCACCAGCCCATTAGGAGGCAAGGAAATAGCAAATACCCAGTGCTTCCAGAAAGAAAGGATCTTTGCAAGGATTTGACAGTTTTCTTTCTGAGGTATGTAGAGAATCAAGGTCATGCCCTCCTTTGTCCAAAGAAAAGAAGAAAGGGGGATAAGACTCAAAGGGGAGAGCCTAGCAGAATATTAGGACACAGTAGATCTGAGAGGAAAATATCAGTGGGCTTTGCCTTCCATTGAAAGATTTTCTCCCCATCACTTGCTGTTGAGTATGTGGAGAATGGAAAGAGGGAAATAATAATTACAATTCCATAGAAGACATTTAGGGACATCTTGATTTGGAGGGTAGGATCTCTGAGCACCACAGAGGGAAAGACAGCATTTGACATGAGTGTTTGTTAATAAATGTAAAGCCTCCAGAGCATGGATGGAAAAGCAATGAACTTTGAGTCAGATACCTGGGTTCGATTTGAGGTCTGTCACTTATAGCTGGTGACAATGAGCAAAAATTTAACATTTCTCAGCCTCACTTCACCAGTAAAATAGAAATTATAATATTTATACTATCTAATTTTTGCTAAATATCTATATCTTATCTGTGGAGGATTTAATCAAAAGAAAAGGATAAGAATCACAAACAATGAAAAAAAGAATCCACACTGGTAGATCATTTACATCACTGAGATAACAGAACTCTCTAAGAAAAAAAGGTCATCATTTCAAACAGTCCAGCAAACCCACAATCTCATCACTATATGTTCTTCCTTAGATGGTACAAATCCCAATCCATCTACCCCATCATCTAGTACAATTTTTGCCCATGTCTAGTAGAACATTAGAACCAGAAGGGACTATCCTAAGATCATACAGAGATTTAGAGCTAAAAACGATATTCAACTCCATCTAGTCCAATACCCTCATCTTGCAGATGAGGAATGTGTGCTCTAGAGAGGGCAATTACCTGTTCAGGGTCATCTAGGTAAGTAGAAGGTCTACATTCCAACTCAGGTCATATGATTACATATTTTGTTACCACTGCACCATGAATCTCTTGACTTAAACCTCCTTAGGATTCTCACTGTTACAATGCCATGGAGTTCACACATATATGTTCAAGTCTGCTTCCTACTTAAATACTCAAAAGCACCAATGATCTCTTCAATGTGGATGTTTTCTCCAAAGACACAACTCTCAACCCAGTACTCAAACCTTCCCATCCTGGGCAGCTCTTGCCCATGACATCCCAAAAGTATGCCACAGAAAGTCCTCCTAAAAAAATCCAAGGCCTTCTTCCATTCCTTTTGAGGTGAGGATACCATCAGGGCACTCAGGCTATGTAGCTGTTTGCCACAGGACCAGTCAATCTTTTTCCTATTATTTCCTGGTTGCATCTTTAATTCCTGTTCTTCTCTGAAGTTCTTTACTAGTTACATATTTCAGACTCTTCTTTCCTACCATGCACTTCTCAATTCACCTTTATATGATATTCATTTTCAATTTTTCAGAGACTATCATATTCCATGTCTAATAGCTATATAACAAATAGCAGTGAAATATTGGCATTTAAGAAATTAATCTTTGTTTCTAGGTGAACCTTGGAGTCAACAAAAGAACTTTGAAATATACTGGAAGGTCCTCCTCCCAATAATTCTGGACCCTACTCACTGTCCATTTATACTTTCTGTTCCAGATATATATCCTGATGGACAAATTCTATAGTATCATAATCTGAACAATCATTATCCTTCATCCATTTGTTTTTTCCTGTGTAAATAGCCATTAGAAAACAATGTAGCAGATTTTTTTTTTTAGCAAGCATGTATCTTCTTGTTTCATACACTGCACGATTTTACGGATTTTGGGAAAATGTCATTTCTGCTATTAAATCTTCCAGGGAATCTTGAATAATTTTTTATTTTTATATGGAAGATTACTTGTTAGAAAAGAGACTTTCAGGTGGTATTTTGCTTTAGAAAATACATTTTTTATAATCAGCTAACAATAGGCACAGGATGGGAGAGGTGATCCATATATTCACCATCTTTCCATCAACTGATGATTAGTATGTGATCCATTGTAGAAGCTTGTCTTACTAATGCCTTCAACAAGGACGTCCTTGATATGTATGTAGATGAGTTTCATAAATATTTTGCATAGATAGGAAAATTAACATAGTTGTTGGTATTCTCTGAATTACCTTTTTTTCCTATTTTGATGGTATAAATTCTAAGAATTTTTTACTTTCCATTTTTATTTTCCCTTCTTTCAGAAATGTTATGAATCAATTCCCCTAACACTCTCTCCTAATTATGTCATAACCAGTGTTGATCTCCTCTATATACAGTTGGCCCAATTTGGCTGCATTTCTCTTTTGTGCCATTTCTATATCTTCTAAAAGTTCATCTGGTACTTTGAAGTTAGAGTCCAAGGGTGGTATTACTACTCTACTTAAAAGTGAAAAGTTTATTATAAAAGTCTTTGCAGATCTTTTCTACTTTTCTTCTATTTGTTACACTCCTCCCATTTTCAACCTCAAATGCTCTTGGGATGACTTCATCTACTTGTATCTCTTAACAAGTTTTCTTCATACTGGTTTTACCTTCCACTGATTCTCCCTATTTTATGAGGTAATGTGGCTTATAATTATCCATTGTATTTTTACAACTTGCAAGTTACTTTATAGTCCAAAATCATGCTGCCATTGGCTTCCATATATCTCTACTGGCTTACTATGGGAAAATTTATTGAATGAAAAAGTCATTTGCTCAAATATATTTGGCCAGTATGTTCTTAAGATACTACTTTTTTTTAGTACCCTTAAGCATTCCCAGATTGCAAAACTAAAGAAATAGCAAGTGCAATTATTTCTGAAGCCCCACTCTTCCATGAAATTACCCTAGATATATCAAAGAAGTCTGGTTTATGCTCCTCAGCTCATCTGAACATGGAACTACAAGGGTTAGTAAAGTAATGAAATTATTACTAAATTACTAAAAATACTAAATATAGTAAGTAAATTATTAACATCACTAATTACTTATATTTTCATAATACATTTCACTCCTATAAATGGTTTTACATATATTATTTTACTGTAAATATTTATTCTTTTCCACTCATGAAGTTCTATGACTTCAGTGAATTCTAAAAAATAATGATCAGTGATCTGTAATACCCTTCAGTAACATAAAAAATTGACCTAGGTTACCCTACATCAGACCATAATGAAAATGCCACTCTTCAACCATTTCTTTCAGTAATTTATTTTCATTTTTTCATCTACCCATCAGAAGAGGACTTTTCTCTGGCTAGTGGAACACAATTGAAGTTACTCAAAAAGTCAGATAAAAAATATATTAAAAATTCCTGCCTTTTTGGATATCTAAAAATAAATTGATTCTGACCCTTTTGACAATGTGAGGATACCAGAGGGTATCTTCCTCTTCTACTTGAACTAAGATACGTGCATTTCAATGCTGCTGCTGGACTTAGTGGGGTGTAATGGAAAGAGCCATTGTCATAGATGACATGAGTACACATCCTTACTCTGCCACTTGCTAGCCATATTAGGTCCCCTCTTACAACCTCAGTTTTCTCACTTGTAAAATGAGGTGGTTGAACTTTTAGATGCCTTCCACTTCTAATATTCTGATACTACTCTCCCCCTACCCTATTCATCTTTCCCTAATTTAAAAGGAATGCTAAAGATTGAGCATGATATCTTATTTATAACTTATTTGCAATAAATAAATAAGATCTGAATTTTGTAGGCCACATTAATTCACAAAGATTATCTACTAAGGTGTATTGGTAGAAGGAATATCTACATTAATGAAATCATGGATACTTAGATGATCTTAAGCATACCTACTCCACCAAAAACAACTGAAATCCCATAAGACTAAATATTGATTTTTTAAAAATCCAATGAGAAATTATAGTAAGTGGCACCTTCTACCCCATAATTGCACAAAAAGGTAACCAGAAGTCTACAGGTGATCAGAAGCCAGACAGCAAAGCCCACTCCAGAAAAAGAAAGCAAACCCATTGCCTTAACAGGATAAAAGATAGACAAGAAATACATATTATCCTACAGGACTTCACGTCCTGACGAACAGAGAATTTTTAGGAGGAAGCTTTACACGTGCTCCAGGGCATGTGTACACACACACACACACACACACACACACACACACACACACACACACA
>NW_027185837.1:0-22805 GCF_028583685.1 Petaurus breviceps papuanus | reverse complement strand
AGAGAGAGAGAGAGAGAGAGAGAGAGAGAGAGAGAGAGAGAGAGAGACAGAGAGACAGAGAGACAGAGAGAGACAGAGAGAGAGACAGAGACAGAGACAGAGAGAGACAGAGAGAAAGAGACAGAGAGAGACAGAGAGAGACAGAGAGAGAGACAGAGAGACACAGAGAGACAGAGAGAGAGACAGACAGAGACAGAGAGAGAGAGACAGAGAGATGTGGGAACAACAGCTGGTCAGAGGAGCAGTCAGAACACACAAAAAATTTACTGATTAAGTTTGCCATCTTATATGGAGCATAGTTTGTGGTGCCCTAAAACAATTACAATAGTAACACCAAAGATCGCTGATCACAGATCACCATAACAGATATAATAATAATAATAAAACTGTTTGAAAATTGAAAGAATTGCCAAAATGTGACAGAGAGACATGATAGGAGCACATGATTTTGGGAAAGTGGCAGTGATAGACTTGCTTTATGCAGACAGGGTTGCCCCAAACCTTCAATTTGTAAAAAAACACAATAAAAACACAATAAAATGAATTATGCCTGTATCCTTTCTCTTATAGCCATTTGCCTCCATTTCCTCATCTGTAACTAACTCTCTTCTTAATCCCTCACAGGTTTCCAATACCACTACTTAACTGGGATCTTCCCAGGGTAACAACTGATGTCTTAAAAGCTAAATCCAGGGACCTTTTTTCTTAGAGTCTATACAGCTTTTGCCACAGTTGAGTACCTTCTCCTACACAGGAGGACATTTTTCTCTAGGACAGTTTTCTCTCTTGGTTCTCCTCCTACTTATCAGACTAACTCCTCCCAGTCTGCTTTATTGGACCATCACTGTCTTCTTCACCATTAAATGTAATTATCCCCAAATCTCTATAACAGCACTTCCCTTTTTTTCTCTCTCTACATTCTCTTTCTTAGAGATCTTATCAACTCCCAAGGGTTCAATTAACATCTCTATGCAGATGACTCTGAAAAGAGTGTATACAACCTTACTCTCTTACCTGAAGACATTATCAATTGCCGACTGGATATTTACACCTGAATGTACCATAGGCATCTCAAATTCAATCGTTCCAGAGTGTCATTCATTATATTTCCCCAATACTAATCCCTCCTACAAACTTCCCCATTTCTGTTGCCAAGACCATGATCCTTCCAATTAAATAATTTTGCATCCTTGGAATCATCCATAATTCTTCCTTCTCCTTTATGTTCCATATGAAAACAATTGTCAAGTCCTATTTATTTAACCTGAACACCATCTCTTACATCATTCCCCTTCTCCTCATTCTCTGCCTACTCTAACCTGGTCTCGTCACCTCCAACCTAGACTATTGTCAAAGGACCATAATAGCTCTCCTTACTTCCACTCTCTCCCACCTTGATTCAATTCACCAGACATTTACTGAGTTGCCATTGTACCTTAATATGTGTCCAGGCCCTACTATAAAGGTTCAAGATACTAAGATGAAAATGAAAATAGAATATTCCAGTGGATTGTAAGCACCTTAAGATCAGAGACTGCTCATTTTTATTGTTGTATCCCCAGTGTTTTGTGCTATGTTTATGTGTATATGTACATATATGCATGCTTGTGTTGTTGCTGTTGCTGTTGTTTGGTCGTTTAGGTTGTAGCCAACCCTTTGTGACCCCATTTTGGGGTTTTCTTGGCAAAGATAACTGAAGTGATTAAGCCATTTCCTTCTCCAACTCATTTTATAGATGAAGAACTGAGGCAAACAGGGTTATGACTTGCCCAGGATCACACAGCTAGTAAGTATTTGAAGCCAGATTTGAGGTAGAAGAGTCTTCCTGATTCCAAGCCCAGTGCTCTATCCACTGCACCACCTAGGTGTGTATGTGTGTGTGTGCATAGATCACATATTTATACACATTTGTAAGTATATGTCACTACAAACATGTCTGTCTATCTGTATCTATACAATGTCCCAAAATGCATAGTGCAGTTTTAAACTGTTAAAACTTGCTGATTTTATATAGAATATTGCGAAAGTTTCAGTCCAGTTTTAAGCTTTAATAGCTTAAAGCTTTGGATATCCTAAATAAAAATCACCAAAGGAAAGAATGTATGTGTATGTGTCTACACACACAGATGTAAAGATGATAGAAATAGAGATATCATAGATATAGTATCAACAGGTATAGATAGGCCAGAATTACTTTTAGAGCTAAGTGAAGTTAAATAATAAGATTTAGAACTGGAAGGAGCTGAAAGAATCCAACTCATTCATTTTATAGATTAGAAAATTAGGGATCAGAGAGGCTATGACCTGCCCAGAATCTAGTAAGTGACAAGGTACGAATTTTAGAACTAGGAGAGAAAATAGGGGTATAGTACAGCTCAGTGTGAAAAGTACTAGATTTGGAGTCAGAGTCTATATAACTTTATCTGGGTAAATCACTTAATTTTTCTTGGCCCCCTAAATCTATGATCTTAAAAGATCATCTAGTCTAAAGCTTTCATCCCAAAGATGAGGAAATCGAGGACCCAAAAGGTTGTTATTTGCCCAAGGTTACAAAGCAAGTTAGAGAAAGGGATAGGATTAGAACCCGGGCCTCATGATTCATTGTTGAGCACTCTATTCAGCCTATTATGCTCCCCCCAACTCTGTAGATTCATCATTTGATAGAATCAAACGCTTATTTAAATCAATATGCCAAGAGAGCATATCTCTTGGCAGACCACTTGATTGGCCTATCTACCTTCACTTCTACTTCCACCTTGTTGTCATCAACAAGATCCCAGCAACTGGCTTACTGTTTACTTTGCAGGCCAAGTCATCACACCAACATTCCAACTGGAATTTCAGTGTTAGTGAGGACAGCATGGAGGCAGCTGGGTGGCATAATGGATAGATTATGGGGCCTGAAGTCAGAAACACTCATCTTCCCAAGTTCAAATTCAGTCTCAGATACTTACTAGCTTTGTGACCCTGGGCAAGTCACTTTATCCTGTTTGCTTCATCATCTGTAAATGAACTGGAGAAGGAAATGGCAAACCACTCTAGTATTTTTGCCCCAAAAAATCCCAAATGAGTCATGAAGAGTTGGACACAAATAAAAAATGACTGAACAACATACATACATTTTCAATTCCAAAATCAACCTGCTAGGCTACCTGGGACAGAGAATTGAAAAATCGATTGATGAAAAATCATTTTATCAACTATTTGCCAAGGACTGTGCTAAGTACTGTACTAAGTACACTAAAGGGAAGGCAGTCACGGGCCCTCAAGGAACATTCTAATGGTGAAAGGTGTGACTAGAAAGGAGCACTTTGAGCCATAAGGTAATTGGATAAATTGAGGCAGACTGACACAGCTCATCTAGGAACAATGCCAGGGCTGATTTAATATTTTTCACTACCCCAAAACTGGAGAGAACATTGGTTAAGAGTCTGTGAAGGGCGGGGCAGCTAGGTGGTGAAGTGAATAGAGCACCAGCCTTGGAGTCAGGAGGACCTGAGTTCAAATGCGGCCTCAGACACTTAACACAAAAACTAGCCTGTGACCTTGGGCAAGTCACTTAACCCAAATCGTCCTCCAAAAAGCAAAAAAAAAAAAAAAAAAACTTTAAGAGTCTGTGGAGGGGACAGTCAGAGACTAATAGGCTTTCTTGAAATAGTGGTTTAGGAAAAACAATCTCTAATCAAAAGAGTGGAACCTCAGGACAAAAGTTCCTCCGTGGTATGGTCTCTGCTGTGCACTGCCAGGCAATTGGTAAAGATATTTTGAAGAAGGTGGTGGTAGAACAGGGAGAATGCAAGATCTTAAATGCTAAACCAGTCCAGGAAATCATTTTTAAATAAAATTAGGACTGTAATTTAATGCTTTTTATCTTTTCTCTGATTCAGGAAACAAAGATGTATCTGATGCTCATTGACTCATTGGCCTTATGATCTCAGTAAACTTGGCTTAGCACCAAATAAAACTAGAGTGTGGTTGCACTCAATTGTGACTTAAAATCAGGAAAGAAGTCCTTTTCAGGAGAGGCTGGGCTTTAGCCTGCAAAGAGTGGTGACCTTTGAGCTGTTCCAGACACCCAACATTAGCTCCATAAATATTAATTGCCCAGAGGTTTGGAAGGCATTGATAAGGGGACATTTCCCTAAAGGGCAGGTTTGTTGAACTAATCTTGTTGCTAAAGAGTCATCACTCTGAATTTTTAAGTGGCTAAGGAAATCTAAAAATACAATTTCACCGGGTCAAATATTTGTCAAGCTGGTTGGGACCTTAGAGATTTAGCCTAACTCTATCATTTCAGTTAGATTAATTGTAGATAAGGATCAGCTTTTAAATATTTTAATAAATCATTTTATTGAGTTACCTCATAGTCCTTTAATGTGAATTCCAAAAATGTATTCCTATATTTAAGTGCATTTGCCCACTGAAAATGTAACTTGGATGTCTATCCTATGACCTCTACTGGCTGTGTGACCCAGAGCAAGTCACTTAACATTGCCCCCACCCCAGGAAACTGTAAGACTATGAGTTGCAGAGTGACTGTTGATCTGCATTGGCAAGGAGAAATTCCTTATTAAGAATTCCTCAATCCAAAGAAAACGTAAGGCTAGTGAAAAATAAATGCTACGTAGCCAAACAGGGTGGCATAGCTTCACGACTATCACCTTAGGAGTTAGATGATCTTGATTACCCTATTATCATTAAAACTTACTACTGACCATGGGCATCATCCCTGGAGGCCTCAGTTTCCTTATGTATAAAATGAGGGAGTTGGAATGGATGATTTCCAAATTCCCTCTCAGATATAAAATCATGATTCTAATTTAATCTATGATTATTAAATATAGTGCCAAAATCTCAGACAGTAATCAGCCCTATAATCCATGCTATATTGCTTTAAGGATGAAAGAAAGACTGAATTGGTATTCACTTAGTCTTTAACAAATTTATAGATAAACAAGTGAGTAGCTGGTAGTTTGAGTCTTGGGAAAAATACTCCACTCCCATGTATTTTCTCAGTGGTGCTTTCTTTGGACAGATACCATTCTACTGCTACTGATTTCATGGACAAAGTGTTGTAAGTGAAAAGAGAATAGATGAATTTCACAGAGGCTAGGCAGCTACGTAGCAGAGTGGATAGAGAGCTGGGCCTAGAGTCAAGAAGACAAATTCAAATCAAGGCTTGGACATTTATTAGCTGTGTGACCCAGTACAAAAACCTATTTGCCTCAAGTTCCTTATTTTAAAATGCGGATGATAATAATAGCTTCTAATTCCCAGGATTATTGTAAAGATCAACTAAGTTAATAATTGTAAATTTTGGTACAACGCCTGACACATACCAAACTCTACATACATGTTAGAAATTATTATTACAACCAAAAGATTTATTACAAAGCTAAATACAATTGGGTTGGGGGCAGCTAGGTGGCTCAGTGAACAGAGCACTGGCCCTGGAGTCAGGAGGACCTGAGTTCAAATCCGGACTCAGATACTTAACACAAAACTAGCCATGTGTCCTTGGGCAAGTCACTTAACTCCAACTGCACTACCTTCCCCCCTCCAAAAAAGCAAAAAGAAAAAGTAAAATTAAAAATTTTTTAAAATAATTACAATTGGGTCTAAATCAGACAACACATGTGCCTCTTCAAAATGTTCAGGTCTACATATTCATTACATGGATGATTTAGCCTCCTAATTGTTCTCCTCTCTCTTCCCCCTCCAAATCCATCTGCCACACAAATGTCAAATTGATATTCTTAAAGCAAAGGTCTGACTATGTCACTTCCCTGTTCAGAAAGCTTTAGTTACAATTTGCCTCTAGGATAAAATTCGTACTTTTCTGTCTGGCATTTAAAGTCCTTCATAATCTGAATCCAACCTATATATTTCTAGGCTGATTACACATTAGAGATAGATGATAGAGCCAGAGACAGACAGAGATAGATAGATAGATAGATAGATAGATAGATAGATAGATAGATAGATAGATAGATAGATAGATAGATAGATAGATATGATTCATTCAAACTGACCTACCCAATGCATGTCATACATGCCACTCCATCTCCTACTTCTGTGTACAGGTTGTCCCTCACACCTGTAATACACTCCCTTCCCTCCTCTATTTCTTGGAGACTCTAAGTCAGAGGTAGAGAACCTGAGGCTTTAAGGCCACATGTGGCTCTCTAGGTCCTTTGGTAAGGCCTTTCAACTGAGTCTGATGGGGATGAGATTTGATACCCCTAAAAGGAAAAGACCATGTCTTTGGGATCTGGACCCCTAAAAGGAAAATCCCCTGAACTTTCCCTTATGGCCCAGGTCTTCCCCAAGTTTTACAGATAAAATCCTTTTATTAAAGGGATTTGTTCTGTGAAGTCTAGATTCAGTAAAAGGGCTGTACCTGAGGACCTAGTGGGTCATATGTGGCCTCAAGGCCACAGGTTCCCCATCCCTGTTCTAAGTCATTTCAAGGCTTACTTTATAGGCTACTTCTGATCAAAGTGTTTTCCAATTCCTCCAAGTAATTTTTTCTCACTGAAATTACTTTGCACTTACTTTGCTTATGGTTCATATTTACTTTAATATGACTCACCCCTCAAAAGAATTTAGGTTCTTTAAGGATTTTTGTATTTCTAATACCTAGCACTGTGCCTGGCACATATATTAGGTGCTTAATAAATGTTATATTGAATGGAATTGAATGGCAGAATCATATGACTTTCACAGTAGAGGTGGAAAGTGTCTCAGGTACTATCTACTCCAACCTGTACTTAACATTTCTCTCTATTTCACACCCAGTTGTAAAGCCCCACATGAGCAGCTTTCCAGAGGACTGCTGCTGTGAACAACTTTCAAGTTTCTGATTACACAGTATAGTGAACACTCTATTTATTCAGTACAAAACAGAGCAAAACATTCACAGAAAATCAAAGTACAGCATTCACAATACTACAACTTATCACAGAAAATCAAAATACATCATTCACAATGGCTTATCACTAAAATGGCTACATAGTTTTCACCAAAGTGGTCACAATAGTTTTCAACAAAGTATAATCATTCAATCAAAGCCTCCTTAAGGGACACAAAATACAAAAGTCAAAGTACTCCATCCCTGGGGTAGTCTCAATTGGAGATTAGTTTCCAATCATAAACAAAGTACATTCACTTAGTCAATGCAGAGCCCTTAATTCAATCACAAAGTACAAAAGTCAAAGTTCTCCACCCCAAGGTCACAGTAAATCATAATCTTCTCAATCAGTACACAGTATCCAAGTAAAGTCTTCTTTCAGCTTGACTCAAGGATGGTTTTCAGCTTCCCTGGTTCCCCTTCCATTGTCCCAGCTCCTACCTGAATTCACCAAACTGTCACCTGGGTTCAAAGGCAAAGAGTTCCCAGCTCCTTGTCCAGCTCTCCATGCAGTTCCTGTTCTACACTGAAGCTCACAGTGTCCAGTCCACCTTAAATCCTTCACAGTCTCCATTCCTGGGAAGTCAAGTTTTAACAAAGCCACAAAAAGTAACAACACTACAGTCATGCCTCCTCTGGCAGCTCTGGCTGGCCCTCAGAAGTCTTCAGCAGCTTGACAGGCCCTCAGAAGTCCTCAGCATCTCCAGCTGGCCCTTGGGAAATCCTCAGCAGCCTCAGCAACTCAGCTGGCCCTCAGAATAAGCTCTCCATCACAAGTTCCCAGGAAATTCTGACATTCGCAGCTGGGGTTTTTCCTTATATACAGTATTGCTCCTCCCTGTTCAGCCACTTCCTGTTACATCAGGAACAGGGGTTCATACCTTCTGTTTCTTTAACAGAGGCTTAATTTGAAACTAGGTGCTAAGTACCTGTCAGCTTAGCAATACAAAGGGATCTTCAAATTTCATTACCATTACTCCACCACATGATCAATCTGTGTTTGCCAGGAGGCAATTAGTGGAAAGCTACCACCTCCTGAATCTGTCCATTCCATTTTTGGATACCTCTAATTTGCAGGAAAGTTGTTATTTCAAGCCTAAATCTGCATCTCTATAATCCATACCCTTTTTCCTCATTCTTTCCTTTGAGATCAAGCAGATTAAGTATAATCTCTTCAAATAAAGTCTCCACTAAACCTTCTCTTCTCCAACCTAAATATCCCTAGTTCCTTACATTTATCCTCATACACAGGTTCTCCTGTTCTCTCACCTTCTAGTTCCTTCTTCTCCTCCTCTTCCCCAAACTTCATTTTTCACCTCTGTCCATGTGGAGAGTTGTACACTTACATGTGCATGCTCTGTCCAAAGGAATAGAAATTTTGATCACTTATACTCTGCAAGATATCGTAGATTTGGAGGTTAGATTTTTTTCCTCTACTTATTTATTCTATTATCACTTCTTTTGAAAAATTGAGACAATTAGCTCTTGTCTCATGTTGGTTTCATTTATGATTTTCTGAAATATAGCTCTGGTAAACCAGGCTTTGATAAAGCCCATTGGGATTCAAATGGAGCTACTTGACTATGCCTTTAAACCCAAATCACTAGGCTGTCACTGATTTGACAATAACAGGTCCCAGCCCAAGTTTCACTTGCTTGTTGTTTGGATTTTAATGGCTTAGAGTGAGTGTAAATAGAAATTGTTTCTGTTCTGGCCAGAAACTCGGAGAGTCTTTCCTTCCAGACTGATTCTTTTGTGAAGGAATTTGCCTCAATTCTTGCCTAGCCTTTAATCACTGAATATATGTCATCTCAGACAAACTTAGACCTGGGAAAGACCTTAGTTTAAAAAGACCAAGTTCTCCCATTGCATCCTGGGCCATCATCAGTTGTCCTGCCCTATGTCTTGCCACTGGACTCTCAAGGAGAGGATGAGGCTGATGACTTTGCATAGCTCTGCCTCACTTAAAGTCAAGATATCACTTTCCTGAAGTCATTGGAACTCTTCAAGAATGAAAGATAAACAACAACAACAATTCAGTCTTTTCACCATCCTGGACGCCCTCTTCTGCTCATGCTCTAGATGTCTACGTCTTTCCTAAAAAATACTGCCCAGAAAATATAGGCAGTAACTTGGCCAGGGAAGGATATTGTGGAATTATTATCTCCATTTTCTAGACACTAAGCCTCTCTAAATACAATCTAGAATAGATTTGGGTTTTGTTATTGTTGTGGGGGGTTTTTGGAGGGGGGAAGGCAAGGCAATTGGGGTTAAGTGACTTGCCCAAGGTCACACAGCTAGTAAGTATCAAGTGTCTGAGGCCAGATTTGAACTCAGGTCTTCCTGACTTCAGGACTGATGCTCTATTCACTGTGCCACCTAGTTACCCTTGGATTTGGTGTTTTTTTTAACTGCCATTTTATATTGTTGACACATGCTGAGCATCTATAACACTAAAACCCCCATATCTTTTTCACAATAAATATTGTTTATAATTTTCCCAGTCTTGTATTTGTGGAGTTTATTTTGTGAACCAAAGTGTAGAACTTCATATTTTTTCACAATAAATTTCATCTTATTTCATTTAGTTCATCATTGTAGCCTGTTGGGATCTTTTAAGATATGGATTTCATCATCCCTTTTATTGACTTTTCCCCCAAAGCTTCATGTCATCTGCAAATTTGGCAAACATATAGTCTATCCTTCATCCAGGTCTTTGGTAAAACTGTGATACAGAGCACAGTCAAGAACAGATTCTTGAAGCACTCCATTAAAGACCTCTATTCCAGTTGATATTAATTGAGTCCAGTCATCTGTCTAATTCTAAATCCATCGAACTGTAGCATTGCTAACTCTACTAGTATCTAGCACACATATGTATATGTGTGTATATACATATATATATATATGTATGTACGCATATATGTGTGTGCATATGGATGTCTGTATAGTCAAACCTAAGGGCAGATAGGTGGTACAGTGGAAAGAATGCCAGGCCAGAAATCTGAAAGACTCATCTTACTGAGTTCAAATCTAGCCTCAGACTAGCTGCGTGACCCTGGGCAGGTCATTTAACCATGTTTGCCTTGGTTCCCCATCTATAAAATGAGCTGGAGAAGGAAAGGGGAAACCACTCCAGTATCTCTGCCATGAAAACCTCAAATGACAAAGAGTCAGACACTACTGAACTACAAAAACTATATTCAAAGCTCTGATTTTTCCAATATGGCTGTGAGAGTTGGACTATAGGAGACCTGAGCACTTCAGAATCAATGCTTTTGAATTGTGGTTCTGGAGAAGACTTTTGAGAGTTCCTTGGACAGCAAGGAGATCAAGTCAATACTGAAAGAAATTAACTCTGACTGTTCATTGGAAGAACAAATACTGAAGCTGAAGCTTAAATACTTTGGCCACATAATGAAAAGACAGAAATCATGGGAAAAGATTCTGATGCTGGGTAAGATTGAAGGCAAAAGGAAAAGGATTTGACAGAGGATGAGATGGATAGATACTGTTATGGAAGCAACAAACATCAGCTTGAACAGACTTCTGGAGATAGTGAAGGACAAAAGAGTCTGGTATGCTATGGTCCACAGAGTCACAAAGAGTTGGACACAAATGAACAACTAGACAACATATGTATCAATATGGATAGTTACGGCATATATACAACATGTGTATTATCACACTTCTATAATACATATGTATTGTATATATCTCTGTGTGTTTATATATAAATATTTGTTTACAAGCATATATGTGTGTGAGATATATACAAATATCTATATACACATATACATACACATACATGCATATATATATATATATATATATGTCTTATCCATAAGCATAGAATGAGAGATGTGATCTGTGTGTTTTTTCCATTTCTAGTCTCCATGATGATTGGCTCAGCAACCTCAGAATACTAGACTCTGACACTTAAAAGAATACAATTTTCACTGTTCTATGAGTATTCAGAACCCAAAAATTCTTTCAGTCATAGCCAATTTTGTGGGCTTGTATAGGCCCAAGTCCTTGACCTTTAAATGTCACTGAAGTTCTTATAATACTTCCTTTGATTAATTCGGAGTCATAGTACCAAGCCTTTGTTCAAATTAGGATCAAATGAGGTAATGGATATCAAAACTCTCTGTAAATTGCTAATGTTTATTTAACTGTAAAGTAAAATAATTATTTTATCATTATTAATAATTACTCTTGACTAGAAAAGGAGAAAAGCAAACAGATAGTGATTCTACAATTTTAAAAGAATGTGGACTTGAGCAACATAATAAGGAAAGTAATTTTCAGTGAAGAAATGGATGAAGGTTTCGAGTTTCCATTCTTTCCTTCCTTTCTTTTTTCTTTCCTTCCTTTCTTCTTTCCTTTTTTATGTCTTCCTTCTTTTCTTTATTTCTCTCTTTTCTTTCCTTTCTCCTTATTTCTTGTGAGTGGGGGTGGAGGTGTAGAGAGGGAAAGAAATTTTGTTTCTGGAAATCAATCTTGCTCTTCTTGAAGTAAGGGAGACCAAAAGGTTGATTTTTGTTTGTTTTTAGCAAAAAAAAACAACAACAACCCTATTCTGTAGATAAGGAAATGAAGGCCCATAAAGCAGAAGTGAGTGACTCAAGGGCACACACATAGCGAGTAAAAGAGTCAGGATTTAAGTCTGGTTCTGGGCTCTCCCTGTGTATCAAGCTGCCACTGCTGCTGTTGCTGCTATTCATTCTATATAATGTGAGATTTACAAAGAAAATGTCACTGGTCAGTGGTCCCTAAGAAAATTGTACAAGGCGATTGGCTAAATCTGAATGAAGCACAATTCTGGCAGGGGAAGGACACTTCATTTATACCCAGTACCATAAGCCAGGGGTAAGAAACTTCCAGGCTGCCCTGCTGCTTCATTTCATACATGCCCTGTCAGGTACCACATGATATGACTTTCAAGTACAGCTTCAGGCATTCTGGAATGAGGCAGCCCTAATCTCTCAAAGCACACAGATAACATAATTGAGGCAGCTTCTGAAAGTTGAAAAGGACTTTCTGCCATAACTACTAAACTGATGATATTTCTAAAATTCCAGAGCAAAATTCTAAAGCCTAAATAATTTCTTGACACACCTGCACACCATTAGGAAAATAAACATGTATAACATTCATACATATATATGTCTAGTACAAATACCTTTTAAGTTTGAAAAGAAAAGTAGATAACCAATTTCAATGCAGAAAGACAAAATTATAACAGTGATCATTTATTGTTCACATTCTAAGAAAATAGAAGATTACAAAAGTCATTTATTTTGACTAACAAGCTTACTTTAGGACCTGATTAATCACCTTCTCCTCTTTTCTTTTTGCCCTCCTTTCTATCTTTTTCTCTCTATCTCTCCTCCTCCTCCTTTTCCTCCTTCTCTCTCTGTCTCTGTCTGTCTGTCTCTCTCTTTTTCTCTCTCTGTCCCTCTCTGTGTCTCTCCCTGTCTCTCTCTGTTTTTCTCTGTCTCTTTGTCTCTGTCTGTCTCTGTCTCTCTCTCCCCTCTGGTTTCCTCCTCCCTCTCTCTGCTTACTTCTCCCTCTCATTCTTTTGTCTGTCTCACTTTGGTTCTCTTTGTATCTATTCTTCTCTTCCATTTCTGTTTCATCGTTTCATCTCCTCCCCTACATCTCTACATTTAATGGGAAAAGTCCCTGATTAAATATCAGAAAAACTTGTTTCCAGTTCTACTTCCACAACTAACTAGTTATGTGAACCTGGTCAAGTCCTTTTATCTCTCAAAACTAAATTTTACTTCCTTTATGTGTAAAATAAGTTTTTAGGATTGGATAAGTTTCGAGTTTCTGGCCTGCTGTATAGTTCTGTGATTTTGACTAAATAATTTCTAAAGTTCCGTGTAGATCTAAATGTGTCATTCTAGGAGTTGATGGCTATTCCTCTCCGGTCTTCTTTTTCCTTTCACTTGTAAAACTGGCCAAAATGTGGAATAAAGTATATTTTCATTATTACTTCTATATTGAATAGAGATTATATTCTCTGATCTTAATATTAAAAAATAAAAACTAGAGTATATTGGCTTTATTTTCTGGCATGTGATTTGTTCTTCCAGTGAGTGAGTGACCCTTTATAACGAAAAAAAAGTTTTCCTTATCCTATTCTTAAGTTTTCAGAGTTATCACTTGGTAAAATTTTGCCAACAATAAATGCTTGGTACTTTATTAAATTCTAAGATCTCCTTGATCTACCATGGTTTCTATGTCTCCCCAGAGAAACCAAAGATGAAAATCTGGCCCACTATTATAAATGCTAACAATTATATTCATCTCAGACAGATTTCTCCCAACTCCACAGTCAAAGGAGATATGTATCTGGTTCATGAGAGTGATAGTAGCAATAGAATTAAAAATAAAAAGAATAATGAGTAAGCTACATCATTGTTCTCAGGGGTGGCCTGCAGTTTACTGCTACACAATGAGTTCTTTCTCAAAGGATAGGTAGAGGACAATTATTAGTGTGTCTTTATTTCTTCAGCAATATCCTTTAGCATATTTACTGACCTCTAACATTGATGTCATTATTAAGGTTTAAATTCACCATCAACAGCCTTGACATTTGTGAACTGGAGAGAGAGACAGAGAGACAGAAACAGAGAGGGACAGAGACAAATTCAGAGAGAAAGAGAGAACACAAGTTTGAAAATACCTCATGTATTGACCACTGTAGACGGTTACATCTCTAAAGTTGCATAGTTGACTCAAAATTCAGCTAAGTTACCTACCATGTGTCCCTCAGGGAAGGAAAAAGACTATTTAATGTTCATAGAAAAGTGAAGGCAGTCAAAAAGTACAATTATGCTGATTTGGTATTCAAGAAATTATTAGAATTAGTGCCATTATTATCATGACCACTATTATTATTTCCATGGGCCAGTTAATGTTATTGCTCAGATTTGCCCTAGGAATACCATAGAGTAGATTACATTCTCATGGTGTGAGATGTTTGGCAATATTTTTTTTTGTAGGCAAAACTTATTTTAGGGAAATGAGATTCACTAATAGACCATATTGATTTAGACATAGTAGACTGGATTCCATACTTAATCTAGAAAGGTAGCAAGATGTAATAGAGAGCATGATGTCAGGATAACAAAGGCAGTGTGGGTACCAAGAGGCTAATAGGTAGAAGCAAAGGCAGGGCCTATCACATCCTGTTAGGAAGAATTGTCTCCATGCTCTCACTTTTGCACAGGGCTTCTTAAATTTTTCCCCTGACTCCTTTTCCCATTTCGGCTTTTAGGCATGCACAGTGCAAAGTGTGCATGCTTTGTGTTCAGAACCAAGGCTGCACTGAAGTTGTGAGATGCAACAAGGACAAGTGCTGCCAGAAACATCTTGAATTCATTACCTGTTGATTTTGAACTCGTTTTTGGTTGTTGCATTCAGAAACCTTTTACTGATGCCAAATTTTTCATGATGCCCCTATCGGGTCATGACCCACAATTTAAAAAGCACTGTTAGAGCACGAATGACATGACAAGAGGCTCGTTGTACTGGTCTTTTCTTCAAACTTAGCATAATGTAATCAAAATATTCAGATAGATGTGATTTCATCATTTACCCCAAAGCTATAGATGCATCTTGTCTATGCCTGTTCATCCTGTGGAAATCTTGCCTATGTCCTCCTATAAATTCAGCACATATATTCAGTTCATCAGGTTGGCAATCTTCCTTGAGTTCTCTTCATATCACAAGGATACCAATGGAGCATGTAGGCTTTATGAGAGTTATCTATTACTCACTCTAACCACATATCTAGCCTATTTTTTTCTGATCTTATATTTATTTGATGAAATCTTTATACCACTTCTTTGTAATGCCTTATTTATACATGTTGCAGCCTGTTTACACCCATTACACAGAATTCTATTACCCTTTGAGTTATAGTCAACCTCAGTTCTTCATAGAATGCCACAATTTACCAGAACTATAAAATACACTTTTTTCCAAGGATTTCCAATTAATTTATAATATCTGTTTATATCTGTTTTTTCACTGATGGGTGGTTCAAGAACTACCATTACCAACCAATTAGTGAATTTGCATGCATCCCAAATGAGTCTATGAGTGGGCTGAATAAATTCCTACTTAGAAAAAGTAACTCAGTCTAAAATATTTTTTCACTTATGAATTAATTTGTAGTTTAAAGAGGACTCACAGATAAGTCAAAGCTTCATTTTCCATGAGTTACACTCCTTGGACTTGGACTTCACTATCACCATGTCTCCAGGGACCCTCTTCACTACTAAATTTATCTTCTTGTAAGATTGCATCAGACTTAATACTCACAAGTCTTCAGGACCATCAGTAGCCCCTGCCCCTTTGGAAACCTGGAGGATAAAGGAAAGGGACTCTTATCAAGGCCTCTACTTAAAGAGAGTTTACAGCCCAATCAGTTCTTCATTTCCCACCAGCAGCTCTTCTTTGACTGAACTCTACCATGGCTTGGTGCCAAGTACTTTCTCCCAACCAGCAACTCCTTGGGAACCTGGATTGTCTTTCTTTTTCTTATTTATATCCCCAGTTCTTAGTACACTGTTTTGTGCATAGTAGGTGCTTATTAAATATTTAATAACTATTGACTGTACAATTTCACTAGGAACATAAAATCACTACTCAAAAGAAAGGAACATTAATTTTGTGATATTTACTATTACTTTAAAAATTTTAGATTTGGGTTAGCAAAACTATTTAGCTCATTTTCTTCTAGGTATCTGATGATCTAACAGGAGAAGCTGACGCCAAATTAATGGAGGTACTGTCTTGATTATGGTTTTATAATCCAAATAACTGAGTTTCCTATGGATAACTAACTGAGAGACATATATTAATAAACTTTTGCATGAAATTTTCTCTATAGAAATATAATATTTAAAAAAATTATGTATAACAATTAACTAACATTATAGTTAGTGCCATCAGCCTAAATAGACTCTCCCATAGATACTATAGATATTGCCATTATATCTTTAAGAGGCAATGCAATCTCTGAAGAGGTTTAGAGGTCTTCTGAAGTCCTAGAAATGAGAACACTGGGGAATGGGGGGGTAGGCTCTTTGAAGGTTATATTGATTATAATTAGGAAAGTAAATAAATAGAAAAGGGAGGGACTTTTAGGGAGCAGGAAAGAGGATAGGGAGAAGATGATAACAGGGATGGGGGAAAAGAGAGACAGAGAAGGAAAATATTAAAAAAATAAGATGGAGGGAAATTCACAAATAGCAATTATGACTTTGAATGGGAATGGGAAGTGAATTGGGGAATAGCTAAACAAATTGTAGTTTAAGATTGTGATGGAATACTATTGTACTATAAGAAATGATGAGCTCAAATTATCTTAGAAAAACATGGATAGACTTGCAAAAAATAATGAAGAGTGAAATGAGCAGAATCAAGAAAACACTATATATTAAGTAACAGCAACATTGTTTTAAGAATGACAAAGCAAATAAGTTATTTTATCTATTATAAATACTCAAATGAACTATAAAGGCCATATGAACAAAGACAATATCTACATTCAGATAAAGAACTGACAAATAAAAGTATGTATACATAATTTTACCTATAATTTAAGAGTAGTCATCACTAGGGCAGAGGAAGAGAGAAGAAAAAAGAAATTTACATAATTACATTGTATATTTGAAAGGAATAGCCAGTTGTACACAGTAGAGTTTCATGTACAATAATATTTTTTATTGTACTATGTTATGGAAATGCTAGTTTTATTCCACAAATAAAAAACAAACAAATAAATACATTAAATTAAAAGTGGCAATGTAATCTTAGGTACAGTGTTAACTGTAGTCATTCTTTGAGGAGTTAGGGCAGTGGGGATTAAGAGTTTGTGTTAATCTGGTTAGACTCTTAACTGTGGTGCATTGAGAGAAACTTTTGACTAGGGAAATTTCTTTCCTGAAAGAACTGTTTTAACTCTTATTATCTTGTGAAGAAACATGAAGAGAACATTTGAGAGATTTTGACTGCCATTGTGAAAGAGCTCAATGACAAGACCGTGGTTCCAAAATTGAGAAGTCAACAGTGTCAGTGATGGATAGAAATGACCCTGGCTAGAAGCCTTCTCTGCGGTGAGAGAGAAATAATAATTTATTAGTTTTATTGTTCATTATGCCATTAATAAACTGTATTACCTATTCTTAGTATTTATTTAAGCCCAGGAGATTAGAGGATTTGACATAGAGAGAAATGAACAAATCTCGTGGGAAAAGAGATTAGTTTAACAAATAAGTATCCAGACCTAATTGATTAATTAGTGAGATTGACTTAATTTTAGCAAATAATAGAGAAATAGAAGAATGAGTACATTTTTTAAAAATATATTTATTATGTGTTTACTATGTGTAAAGAATTTGTTCCTTGATTGCCTTGGAAGCCAGAATGAAAATAATTAAGAACAGACAGCCAACAGAAAGTAGAGAATTGATGACCCCACATAAATTATCAAGGGAAGAGACAGTCTTAAGCCCTTATTGATTAACATAAGATTTAAAATTTTTGAAAAGTTTAAAATAAGCAGCAAAACTGAGGTACAGTTAGTTCTTAGATTATGAGTCATCTAGTTCCTCATGTCCTGACACTATCCCTCCCTTTTCTAGACATTAATAGAATGTTTGTTTCCTCCCTAATTCTTTATAATGAATTCAATTTATAAATTGGAGTTAGCAAAATCACTATAGCTTTAATATGACATGTGACATAAATCATTATTGTTTTGCCATAATATATAGTTAGGTCTAACCTGGTATTTGGGGGCTTCAAGATAGCTTATCACTTTAAGCCCTTGCAGGATGGCTTTTCTCGTTTGCCAATGGCTTCATTCTATTTCACGTTCATTTACTTCTCATGGCCAGAGAGTGTGGGGGGTGAGAAATTTAGTACAATGGCTTTACCATGTCTTTAACATCTAATTGTTCTCTCCTCATAGACAGAAGAAGAAAGATTCTTATTGTGGAGCATCTTCATGTCTATTATATGAAGTGTCCAAGATTATTTTTTTTCCATTCTGAATGGAATATTTTTGTTCCCACTGGTCATCTTCATCTTTGTCTTTGTGAAGAAAACTCCCTCCTGACCAGTCCCATCTGGCATTTACCTTAAATCATTTATACATTTGGTCCTATAATTAGCCAATGCTAACTCATAGGATTACATAGAAACTCCTTTCTGTTAAAATGCTTCTACTTGCAAAAAAAAATTCCATAATGCCACAACTGTGGAAGAATATTACTTTTAGAAACACATATAATCAGATCATCACAAGGTTTTAAAACAGATTTGGAATGCTTTACTCACACCTCACTTTTAAAGTGATCTTAGTTTGGTATTTTTTTAATAACTGATTTATTAATTATTAAATTATTCATTTAAATTGCATGTAAATCAACTCTTATAGCACCTGTACAAATTATGATCAGAACAGAAAAAATCATTAGCCATGTTTGAACAAATTTTCCTGACAGATATATATTTCAGTTTATCTAAAAGCAAACCTTCAATATTAGCATAATAGCAATAGTTATGGTCAAAGAATTGAGTAGGAAGTTTGATCCAACCATTTTGGAAGGCAATCTGAAATTATGCCCAAAGAGTTCATAAATTGCTAATAACCCCACTAGGGTCTGTTTCCAAAGAGGACTAGGGGAAAAGGAAAAGAAACTATATGTTCTGAAATATATGTGGAAGTCTTTTTGTGGAAATTCTGGGGATGCCCGTCAATTGGGGAATGGCTGATGAAGTTGTGGTATACAATAGTGATAGAATACTATTGTGCTATGAAAAATGATGACCTCAATGATCTTAGAAAAGCATGGATAGACTTGCACAAAATAATGAAGAGTGAAATTAATAGAACCAAGAGAATGTTGTATACAGTAACAGCAATATTGTTTTAAGAACAACATTGAGCAAATAAGATAGACTATTAAAACTATCCAAATTAACTACAAAGGACATGTGAAGGAGGATGCTATCTGCATCCAGAGAAAGGAATTATAAATAGAAGTACATGTGGAATAGTTTTACATATATATATTTGCATCTAATTGTAACCAGCTCTAGGGTGGGAGAGGGGAGAGGTAAGAGGTAAAAAAAAAGTCACAGGACAACTTTATTATATATTTAAAGGGAATAGCAAGTCGTACATTATAGATTTGCAGCTTCACATGCAATCATCTTTTTTACTATTCTACTATGTTATGGAAATGCTTGTTTTATTTCTTAAGTTTGGAATAAAATAAACAAAATTTTTTTTAAAAAGAAGAAAGCAAAGGATTTGAAGGTTCATAGTAATAATTAAATATCCAGCTTAACCTCTTTGAAGTAAATAAGAATCTAGTCAATATGCATTGTCTGCTGCATTCTAGGAGCTGTGCAAAGAAAAGCAAAAATCAAGTTTTACCCTCGAGGAGCTCACAATGTAATGGAGGAAAAAATTATAAACAATTATATACAAATAAGAGATAAACATGATAAATTACAGGCAAATTCAGAGGGAAGGTGTAAATATTCAAGAGGATTGGGAATAGTTTTTTAGGTGTAACTTGAACTGAGATTTGATGGAAGCCACAACAATTCAGAGGGAAGGATGAGAGAGAGAGTTCCAGGCATGGGAGACACAGCCAGGGAAAATGCCCAGACTGGAGATAGTATATGTGAGGACCAGCAAGGCTCGGCAATGAAAAACAATGTTCTATTACAACTTCTGAACTGTTTTTTCTATTTTTGAAGAATTAGTAAAATGGTATCATGTGTTTACCATTAATTAGATGCTTGATTTAGTGCAAATCACCACTTCTCTGTGACCCAGTTTTCTCACTTATTCAGTGAGGGTATTGCAATAGATAACTACCAAGTTCCTTTCTGAGATCTAGAATATGCTTATTCTCTTATTATTTATTTTCACATCCCTTGGGAAAAAAAACTAAGGTAAATGTGCTCTAGGAATCTCATCTGAATTCTTACTATGTAACTGTCAGGAACTATTTTCTAGACGACAAATAGGAATGGATGCGACTCGTTATCTCAAGATGACCAAAAGAGATTCATCTGAAATGCATTAATTTTTAAGTGGGCAGATTGTTCCAAATTATTGAGGTTAATTAAAGGTTAATCATTCCGATCTGGATTCAGAAAGAATGGCCCATTTTCAAGTGCCAGCTCGCCAATTTAAAGCTGCGTAGACTTGGGCAAGTCACTTCCCTCTTCTTAGCCAAATTTCCTTCACCCGTGAAATAGGGACAATAATACTTGTACTAGATGGCTTACAGGATGAAAACAGTTTATAAACTCTAAAAGGCAATAGAAATATGAGCTCTCTCTGACATAAAACCTTTCTAGCCCTCTCTCCTCTTGACTTTGATTTTGAGAATGTGGAAATAGCAAATATCTTCCCATCAATTATCAAGCATATAAACTTGGCTGTGATGACTGCTTTCCTTTGGCTGAGTCAGCAGGAAGTTATGGCTAGGAGGTAATGACGTGTGACAGATCATTTTTGATTCAGTTCTCTACATTGCCTGTAAATCTGTTCCATTAGTCTCCTCTGTTTCTTTGGTTCTTCTCTTTGAGATTTACAGTGGTTCTGCAATTCACTCCACCCCCAAATCATTCTGTAGTAGAGAAAAACACAAAAAGAAAAATCTAAAGATTCTAAAAATAGTGTGTTAAGTCAATCCATGTAACCTAGGTGATTTCATTGACTGTGATAAACTGTGAAATGTGAAATCAGAAAATTCAACTACTTTTTACCTCTCTGACCTTGGGTAATTTATGCTGTCTCTCTGAGACTTGGTTTCCTCTATGGTAAAATGAGGGAACTGGCATAGGTAATCTCTAAAGTCCCTTCATAACTCTAGAGTTTATGATGCTTGACAATGAGTTAAATACATGCAAATCTGCCCTTGCTTTTGTAAAAAAATTATTCTTTCCAAAAAATGCTAGGCATAGAATTACTCCCTAATCTCTAAACTCAATTGCTACCTCAAATTGTAGAGACCTTTGTCCCCTATGACCAGAGTTCTGGTTCTGAAGTTCTAGATCATAAGAACATAGTCAAAGGCATTCTTTAACTTTTAAGTCAGGAAAATAAGCCTATTATACCTGATATTATCAGGAAAGACTTCCAATCCCAAGGGGTCTGTGGTTTTCTAATAAGGAAGTTTGAGAGGTATGAAAAGGTCATCTGGTATGAAACTAAATGGTTTGAGATGGAAATTCAATAAGGAAGGAAGAAAAGAACTTTGAACTTTTGTGTAGCTGACCTCATAATACTGACAGGTCTAATGACACAGCATTAAGGTAAATTCACTTTCAAATCCAGTTGCTTCCTATGGTGACACCAAGGAAAGTAATCACTATAACTGTTTAGTCAAAACCAAGAATACACCAAGGGGAAATGTCTAGAATTACCATGTGCTTATCAAAGACCAGTCTGCTCTCAACTAGGAGCTTTTTTCCCCTTTTAGGCAAAATGCAGTTTCATATGATATAGTCTTCCTTAAGGCTTCTGTCTTTCTGCGAAGAAATCTAAGAATGCAGTGTGAAGGCTGAGGATTGAGGCCCTATCACAGACTAGCAGAAAAACTGCTCCCTTTATACGGCTCTAAGAAGAATTCTGAAAGATATCTTCTAAATTGCTAATCTTAAATCTCACAATATGGAAGCATTAAATTCAACACAGATCTGGCCTTTTTGAAGGATACATTAAAGACATTTTGGAATGCCCAGATTTAGCAAACTTTAGCAAATATTTGTTAAGCATATTTACTATATGTAAAGCACCATGCTACAATATATGACCAGGGAAATGCAAAGGTTCAATAAGACCTAGTGCTGGCTCATGGAACTTACAATCTTGTGGAAATATAAGTACTTAAATAGTTACAATAAAAAAGTGCAAATTAAGCATTGGGAAAGGTATGAGAAAAGAATTCTCCTGACCTTGCCATCCTATCTGTGTGATTTTGAGTAATTTATTTAAACACCCTAGCCTTCAGCTTCTTCAACCATAAAATAAAGAAACTGGACTATATAACCCCTAAGGTACTTTCCACCTCTAGGTTTATGATTCTAGGATTACTAAATTGGGGGAAGGGAAACAGAGAAGGCACCATGGAGAATATAGCACTTGAGCTATACTTTATATGATGAGTAGGGTTTCAACAGGTTGAGATAAAGGGAGTGGGATAGTATTCAAGGCCTTTTCCCACTGCCTTGCACAGAGCCTGGCAAATAGTGAATGATTAGTAAAAGAAAGGTAACAAGCATTATTAAGTGCCTACCATGGATCATTGTTCTATGCTCAGTGTTCTACAAATATCATTTCATTTTATCCTCACAATAGATCTCAAAGGTAGGTGAATTAATTCAATATAACTCAATTTAATAAGCATTTATCAAGCATCTACTGTGTGCCAGGCATTCTGCTAAGTTCTAAGAGTACAAAGAGAGGCAAAAGATAGTCCCTGCCCTCAAGGAGCTTACAATCTAATGTGAGTGACAACATGCCAACAAATATATACAAAGCAATTATAAAGGAACAATCTTTAAAACTACTTGGTACTGTCTAAAAAATGGAGTGGTAGATCAGTGGAATAGGTTAGATATGTAAGACACAAAAGTCGATGACTATAGGGGCGCCTAGGTGGCACAGTGAGTAAAAGCACTGGCCCCAGAGTCCAGAGGACCTGAGTTCGGTTCTGGCCTCAGACACTTAACACAAAAAAACTAGCCGTGTAACCTTGGGCAAGTTACTTAACCCCAATTGCCCTCCAAAGGCAAAAAAAAAAGTCAATGACGATAGTTATCTACTGATAAATCCAAAGAC
>NW_027185836.1:0-22804 GCF_028583685.1 Petaurus breviceps papuanus | reverse complement strand
AGAGAGAGAGAGAGAGAGAGAGAGAGAGAGAGAGAGAGAGAGAGAGACAGAGAGACAGAGAGACAGAGAGAGACAGAGAGAGAGACAGAGACAGAGACAGAGAGAGACAGAGAGAAAGAGACAGAGAGAGACAGAGAGAGACAGAGAGAGAGACAGAGAGACACAGAGAGACAGAGAGAGAGACAGACAGAGACAGAGAGAGAGAGACAGAGAGATGTGGGAACAACAGCTGGTCAGAGGAGCAGTCAGAACACACAAAAAATTTACTGATTAAGTTTGCCATCTTATATGGAGCATAGTTTGTGGTGCCCTAAAACAATTACAATAGTAACACCAAAGATCGCTGATCACAGATCACCATAACAGATATAATAATAATAATAAAACTGTTTGAAAATTGAAAGAATTGCCAAAATGTGACAGAGAGACATGATAGGAGCACATGATTTTGGGAAAGTGGCAGTGATAGACTTGCTTTATGCAGACAGGGTTGCCCCAAACCTTCAATTTGTAAAAAAACACAATAAAAACACAATAAAATGAATTATGCCTGTATCCTTTCTCTTATAGCCATTTGCCTCCATTTCCTCATCTGTAACTAACTCTCTTCTTAATCCCTCACAGGTTTCCAATACCACTACTTAACTGGGATCTTCCCAGGGTAACAACTGATGTCTTAAAAGCTAAATCCAGGGACCTTTTTTCTTAGAGTCTATACAGCTTTTGCCACAGTTGAGTACCTTCTCCTACACAGGAGGACATTTTTCTCTAGGACAGTTTTCTCTCTTGGTTCTCCTCCTACTTATCAGACTAACTCCTCCCAGTCTGCTTTATTGGACCATCACTGTCTTCTTCACCATTAAATGTAATTATCCCCAAATCTCTATAACAGCACTTCCCTTTTTTTCTCTCTCTACATTCTCTTTCTTAGAGATCTTATCAACTCCCAAGGGTTCAATTAACATCTCTATGCAGATGACTCTGAAAAGAGTGTATACAACCTTACTCTCTTACCTGAAGACATTATCAATTGCCGACTGGATATTTACACCTGAATGTACCATAGGCATCTCAAATTCAATCGTTCCAGAGTGTCATTCATTATATTTCCCCAATACTAATCCCTCCTACAAACTTCCCCATTTCTGTTGCCAAGACCATGATCCTTCCAATTAAATAATTTTGCATCCTTGGAATCATCCATAATTCTTCCTTCTCCTTTATGTTCCATATGAAAACAATTGTCAAGTCCTATTTATTTAACCTGAACACCATCTCTTACATCATTCCCCTTCTCCTCATTCTCTGCCTACTCTAACCTGGTCTCGTCACCTCCAACCTAGACTATTGTCAAAGGACCATAATAGCTCTCCTTACTTCCACTCTCTCCCACCTTGATTCAATTCACCAGACATTTACTGAGTTGCCATTGTACCTTAATATGTGTCCAGGCCCTACTATAAAGGTTCAAGATACTAAGATGAAAATGAAAATAGAATATTCCAGTGGATTGTAAGCACCTTAAGATCAGAGACTGCTCATTTTTATTGTTGTATCCCCAGTGTTTTGTGCTATGTTTATGTGTATATGTACATATATGCATGCTTGTGTTGTTGCTGTTGCTGTTGTTTGGTCGTTTAGGTTGTAGCCAACCCTTTGTGACCCCATTTTGGGGTTTTCTTGGCAAAGATAACTGAAGTGATTAAGCCATTTCCTTCTCCAACTCATTTTATAGATGAAGAACTGAGGCAAACAGGGTTATGACTTGCCCAGGATCACACAGCTAGTAAGTATTTGAAGCCAGATTTGAGGTAGAAGAGTCTTCCTGATTCCAAGCCCAGTGCTCTATCCACTGCACCACCTAGGTGTGTATGTGTGTGTGTGCATAGATCACATATTTATACACATTTGTAAGTATATGTCACTACAAACATGTCTGTCTATCTGTATCTATACAATGTCCCAAAATGCATAGTGCAGTTTTAAACTGTTAAAACTTGCTGATTTTATATAGAATATTGCGAAAGTTTCAGTCCAGTTTTAAGCTTTAATAGCTTAAAGCTTTGGATATCCTAAATAAAAATCACCAAAGGAAAGAATGTATGTGTATGTGTCTACACACACAGATGTAAAGATGATAGAAATAGAGATATCATAGATATAGTATCAACAGGTATAGATAGGCCAGAATTACTTTTAGAGCTAAGTGAAGTTAAATAATAAGATTTAGAACTGGAAGGAGCTGAAAGAATCCAACTCATTCATTTTATAGATTAGAAAATTAGGGATCAGAGAGGCTATGACCTGCCCAGAATCTAGTAAGTGACAAGGTACGAATTTTAGAACTAGGAGAGAAAATAGGGGTATAGTACAGCTCAGTGTGAAAAGTACTAGATTTGGAGTCAGAGTCTATATAACTTTATCTGGGTAAATCACTTAATTTTTCTTGGCCCCCTAAATCTATGATCTTAAAAGATCATCTAGTCTAAAGCTTTCATCCCAAAGATGAGGAAATCGAGGACCCAAAAGGTTGTTATTTGCCCAAGGTTACAAAGCAAGTTAGAGAAAGGGATAGGATTAGAACCCGGGCCTCATGATTCATTGTTGAGCACTCTATTCAGCCTATTATGCTCCCCCCAACTCTGTAGATTCATCATTTGATAGAATCAAACGCTTATTTAAATCAATATGCCAAGAGAGCATATCTCTTGGCAGACCACTTGATTGGCCTATCTACCTTCACTTCTACTTCCACCTTGTTGTCATCAACAAGATCCCAGCAACTGGCTTACTGTTTACTTTGCAGGCCAAGTCATCACACCAACATTCCAACTGGAATTTCAGTGTTAGTGAGGACAGCATGGAGGCAGCTGGGTGGCATAATGGATAGATTATGGGGCCTGAAGTCAGAAACACTCATCTTCCCAAGTTCAAATTCAGTCTCAGATACTTACTAGCTTTGTGACCCTGGGCAAGTCACTTTATCCTGTTTGCTTCATCATCTGTAAATGAACTGGAGAAGGAAATGGCAAACCACTCTAGTATTTTTGCCCCAAAAAATCCCAAATGAGTCATGAAGAGTTGGACACAAATAAAAAATGACTGAACAACATACATACATTTTCAATTCCAAAATCAACCTGCTAGGCTACCTGGGACAGAGAATTGAAAAATCGATTGATGAAAAATCATTTTATCAACTATTTGCCAAGGACTGTGCTAAGTACTGTACTAAGTACACTAAAGGGAAGGCAGTCACGGGCCCTCAAGGAACATTCTAATGGTGAAAGGTGTGACTAGAAAGGAGCACTTTGAGCCATAAGGTAATTGGATAAATTGAGGCAGACTGACACAGCTCATCTAGGAACAATGCCAGGGCTGATTTAATATTTTTCACTACCCCAAAACTGGAGAGAACATTGGTTAAGAGTCTGTGAAGGGCGGGGCAGCTAGGTGGTGAAGTGAATAGAGCACCAGCCTTGGAGTCAGGAGGACCTGAGTTCAAATGCGGCCTCAGACACTTAACACAAAAACTAGCCTGTGACCTTGGGCAAGTCACTTAACCCAAATCGTCCTCCAAAAAGCAAAAAAAAAAAAAAAAAAACTTTAAGAGTCTGTGGAGGGGACAGTCAGAGACTAATAGGCTTTCTTGAAATAGTGGTTTAGGAAAAACAATCTCTAATCAAAAGAGTGGAACCTCAGGACAAAAGTTCCTCCGTGGTATGGTCTCTGCTGTGCACTGCCAGGCAATTGGTAAAGATATTTTGAAGAAGGTGGTGGTAGAACAGGGAGAATGCAAGATCTTAAATGCTAAACCAGTCCAGGAAATCATTTTTAAATAAAATTAGGACTGTAATTTAATGCTTTTTATCTTTTCTCTGATTCAGGAAACAAAGATGTATCTGATGCTCATTGACTCATTGGCCTTATGATCTCAGTAAACTTGGCTTAGCACCAAATAAAACTAGAGTGTGGTTGCACTCAATTGTGACTTAAAATCAGGAAAGAAGTCCTTTTCAGGAGAGGCTGGGCTTTAGCCTGCAAAGAGTGGTGACCTTTGAGCTGTTCCAGACACCCAACATTAGCTCCATAAATATTAATTGCCCAGAGGTTTGGAAGGCATTGATAAGGGGACATTTCCCTAAAGGGCAGGTTTGTTGAACTAATCTTGTTGCTAAAGAGTCATCACTCTGAATTTTTAAGTGGCTAAGGAAATCTAAAAATACAATTTCACCGGGTCAAATATTTGTCAAGCTGGTTGGGACCTTAGAGATTTAGCCTAACTCTATCATTTCAGTTAGATTAATTGTAGATAAGGATCAGCTTTTAAATATTTTAATAAATCATTTTATTGAGTTACCTCATAGTCCTTTAATGTGAATTCCAAAAATGTATTCCTATATTTAAGTGCATTTGCCCACTGAAAATGTAACTTGGATGTCTATCCTATGACCTCTACTGGCTGTGTGACCCAGAGCAAGTCACTTAACATTGCCCCCACCCCAGGAAACTGTAAGACTATGAGTTGCAGAGTGACTGTTGATCTGCATTGGCAAGGAGAAATTCCTTATTAAGAATTCCTCAATCCAAAGAAAACGTAAGGCTAGTGAAAAATAAATGCTACGTAGCCAAACAGGGTGGCATAGCTTCACGACTATCACCTTAGGAGTTAGATGATCTTGATTACCCTATTATCATTAAAACTTACTACTGACCATGGGCATCATCCCTGGAGGCCTCAGTTTCCTTATGTATAAAATGAGGGAGTTGGAATGGATGATTTCCAAATTCCCTCTCAGATATAAAATCATGATTCTAATTTAATCTATGATTATTAAATATAGTGCCAAAATCTCAGACAGTAATCAGCCCTATAATCCATGCTATATTGCTTTAAGGATGAAAGAAAGACTGAATTGGTATTCACTTAGTCTTTAACAAATTTATAGATAAACAAGTGAGTAGCTGGTAGTTTGAGTCTTGGGAAAAATACTCCACTCCCATGTATTTTCTCAGTGGTGCTTTCTTTGGACAGATACCATTCTACTGCTACTGATTTCATGGACAAAGTGTTGTAAGTGAAAAGAGAATAGATGAATTTCACAGAGGCTAGGCAGCTACGTAGCAGAGTGGATAGAGAGCTGGGCCTAGAGTCAAGAAGACAAATTCAAATCAAGGCTTGGACATTTATTAGCTGTGTGACCCAGTACAAAAACCTATTTGCCTCAAGTTCCTTATTTTAAAATGCGGATGATAATAATAGCTTCTAATTCCCAGGATTATTGTAAAGATCAACTAAGTTAATAATTGTAAATTTTGGTACAACGCCTGACACATACCAAACTCTACATACATGTTAGAAATTATTATTACAACCAAAAGATTTATTACAAAGCTAAATACAATTGGGTTGGGGGCAGCTAGGTGGCTCAGTGAACAGAGCACTGGCCCTGGAGTCAGGAGGACCTGAGTTCAAATCCGGACTCAGATACTTAACACAAAACTAGCCATGTGTCCTTGGGCAAGTCACTTAACTCCAACTGCACTACCTTCCCCCCTCCAAAAAAGCAAAAAGAAAAAGTAAAATTAAAAATTTTTTAAAATAATTACAATTGGGTCTAAATCAGACAACACATGTGCCTCTTCAAAATGTTCAGGTCTACATATTCATTACATGGATGATTTAGCCTCCTAATTGTTCTCCTCTCTCTTCCCCCTCCAAATCCATCTGCCACACAAATGTCAAATTGATATTCTTAAAGCAAAGGTCTGACTATGTCACTTCCCTGTTCAGAAAGCTTTAGTTACAATTTGCCTCTAGGATAAAATTCGTACTTTTCTGTCTGGCATTTAAAGTCCTTCATAATCTGAATCCAACCTATATATTTCTAGGCTGATTACACATTAGAGATAGATGATAGAGCCAGAGACAGACAGAGATAGATAGATAGATAGATAGATAGATAGATAGATAGATAGATAGATAGATAGATAGATAGATAGATAGATAGATATGATTCATTCAAACTGACCTACCCAATGCATGTCATACATGCCACTCCATCTCCTACTTCTGTGTACAGGTTGTCCCTCACACCTGTAATACACTCCCTTCCCTCCTCTATTTCTTGGAGACTCTAAGTCAGAGGTAGAGAACCTGAGGCTTTAAGGCCACATGTGGCTCTCTAGGTCCTTTGGTAAGGCCTTTCAACTGAGTCTGATGGGGATGAGATTTGATACCCCTAAAAGGAAAAGACCATGTCTTTGGGATCTGGACCCCTAAAAGGAAAATCCCCTGAACTTTCCCTTATGGCCCAGGTCTTCCCCAAGTTTTACAGATAAAATCCTTTTATTAAAGGGATTTGTTCTGTGAAGTCTAGATTCAGTAAAAGGGCTGTACCTGAGGACCTAGTGGGTCATATGTGGCCTCAAGGCCACAGGTTCCCCATCCCTGTTCTAAGTCATTTCAAGGCTTACTTTATAGGCTACTTCTGATCAAAGTGTTTTCCAATTCCTCCAAGTAATTTTTTCTCACTGAAATTACTTTGCACTTACTTTGCTTATGGTTCATATTTACTTTAATATGACTCACCCCTCAAAAGAATTTAGGTTCTTTAAGGATTTTTGTATTTCTAATACCTAGCACTGTGCCTGGCACATATATTAGGTGCTTAATAAATGTTATATTGAATGGAATTGAATGGCAGAATCATATGACTTTCACAGTAGAGGTGGAAAGTGTCTCAGGTACTATCTACTCCAACCTGTACTTAACATTTCTCTCTATTTCACACCCAGTTGTAAAGCCCCACATGAGCAGCTTTCCAGAGGACTGCTGCTGTGAACAACTTTCAAGTTTCTGATTACACAGTATAGTGAACACTCTATTTATTCAGTACAAAACAGAGCAAAACATTCACAGAAAATCAAAGTACAGCATTCACAATACTACAACTTATCACAGAAAATCAAAATACATCATTCACAATGGCTTATCACTAAAATGGCTACATAGTTTTCACCAAAGTGGTCACAATAGTTTTCAACAAAGTATAATCATTCAATCAAAGCCTCCTTAAGGGACACAAAATACAAAAGTCAAAGTACTCCATCCCTGGGGTAGTCTCAATTGGAGATTAGTTTCCAATCATAAACAAAGTACATTCACTTAGTCAATGCAGAGCCCTTAATTCAATCACAAAGTACAAAAGTCAAAGTTCTCCACCCCAAGGTCACAGTAAATCATAATCTTCTCAATCAGTACACAGTATCCAAGTAAAGTCTTCTTTCAGCTTGACTCAAGGATGGTTTTCAGCTTCCCTGGTTCCCCTTCCATTGTCCCAGCTCCTACCTGAATTCACCAAACTGTCACCTGGGTTCAAAGGCAAAGAGTTCCCAGCTCCTTGTCCAGCTCTCCATGCAGTTCCTGTTCTACACTGAAGCTCACAGTGTCCAGTCCACCTTAAATCCTTCACAGTCTCCATTCCTGGGAAGTCAAGTTTTAACAAAGCCACAAAAAGTAACAACACTACAGTCATGCCTCCTCTGGCAGCTCTGGCTGGCCCTCAGAAGTCTTCAGCAGCTTGACAGGCCCTCAGAAGTCCTCAGCATCTCCAGCTGGCCCTTGGGAAATCCTCAGCAGCCTCAGCAACTCAGCTGGCCCTCAGAATAAGCTCTCCATCACAAGTTCCCAGGAAATTCTGACATTCGCAGCTGGGGTTTTTCCTTATATACAGTATTGCTCCTCCCTGTTCAGCCACTTCCTGTTACATCAGGAACAGGGGTTCATACCTTCTGTTTCTTTAACAGAGGCTTAATTTGAAACTAGGTGCTAAGTACCTGTCAGCTTAGCAATACAAAGGGATCTTCAAATTTCATTACCATTACTCCACCACATGATCAATCTGTGTTTGCCAGGAGGCAATTAGTGGAAAGCTACCACCTCCTGAATCTGTCCATTCCATTTTTGGATACCTCTAATTTGCAGGAAAGTTGTTATTTCAAGCCTAAATCTGCATCTCTATAATCCATACCCTTTTTCCTCATTCTTTCCTTTGAGATCAAGCAGATTAAGTATAATCTCTTCAAATAAAGTCTCCACTAAACCTTCTCTTCTCCAACCTAAATATCCCTAGTTCCTTACATTTATCCTCATACACAGGTTCTCCTGTTCTCTCACCTTCTAGTTCCTTCTTCTCCTCCTCTTCCCCAAACTTCATTTTTCACCTCTGTCCATGTGGAGAGTTGTACACTTACATGTGCATGCTCTGTCCAAAGGAATAGAAATTTTGATCACTTATACTCTGCAAGATATCGTAGATTTGGAGGTTAGATTTTTTTCCTCTACTTATTTATTCTATTATCACTTCTTTTGAAAAATTGAGACAATTAGCTCTTGTCTCATGTTGGTTTCATTTATGATTTTCTGAAATATAGCTCTGGTAAACCAGGCTTTGATAAAGCCCATTGGGATTCAAATGGAGCTACTTGACTATGCCTTTAAACCCAAATCACTAGGCTGTCACTGATTTGACAATAACAGGTCCCAGCCCAAGTTTCACTTGCTTGTTGTTTGGATTTTAATGGCTTAGAGTGAGTGTAAATAGAAATTGTTTCTGTTCTGGCCAGAAACTCGGAGAGTCTTTCCTTCCAGACTGATTCTTTTGTGAAGGAATTTGCCTCAATTCTTGCCTAGCCTTTAATCACTGAATATATGTCATCTCAGACAAACTTAGACCTGGGAAAGACCTTAGTTTAAAAAGACCAAGTTCTCCCATTGCATCCTGGGCCATCATCAGTTGTCCTGCCCTATGTCTTGCCACTGGACTCTCAAGGAGAGGATGAGGCTGATGACTTTGCATAGCTCTGCCTCACTTAAAGTCAAGATATCACTTTCCTGAAGTCATTGGAACTCTTCAAGAATGAAAGATAAACAACAACAACAATTCAGTCTTTTCACCATCCTGGACGCCCTCTTCTGCTCATGCTCTAGATGTCTACGTCTTTCCTAAAAAATACTGCCCAGAAAATATAGGCAGTAACTTGGCCAGGGAAGGATATTGTGGAATTATTATCTCCATTTTCTAGACACTAAGCCTCTCTAAATACAATCTAGAATAGATTTGGGTTTTGTTATTGTTGTGGGGGGTTTTTGGAGGGGGGAAGGCAAGGCAATTGGGGTTAAGTGACTTGCCCAAGGTCACACAGCTAGTAAGTATCAAGTGTCTGAGGCCAGATTTGAACTCAGGTCTTCCTGACTTCAGGACTGATGCTCTATTCACTGTGCCACCTAGTTACCCTTGGATTTGGTGTTTTTTTTAACTGCCATTTTATATTGTTGACACATGCTGAGCATCTATAACACTAAAACCCCCATATCTTTTTCACAATAAATATTGTTTATAATTTTCCCAGTCTTGTATTTGTGGAGTTTATTTTGTGAACCAAAGTGTAGAACTTCATATTTTTTCACAATAAATTTCATCTTATTTCATTTAGTTCATCATTGTAGCCTGTTGGGATCTTTTAAGATATGGATTTCATCATCCCTTTTATTGACTTTTCCCCCAAAGCTTCATGTCATCTGCAAATTTGGCAAACATATAGTCTATCCTTCATCCAGGTCTTTGGTAAAACTGTGATACAGAGCACAGTCAAGAACAGATTCTTGAAGCACTCCATTAAAGACCTCTATTCCAGTTGATATTAATTGAGTCCAGTCATCTGTCTAATTCTAAATCCATCGAACTGTAGCATTGCTAACTCTACTAGTATCTAGCACACATATGTATATGTGTGTATATACATATATATATATATGTATGTACGCATATATGTGTGTGCATATGGATGTCTGTATAGTCAAACCTAAGGGCAGATAGGTGGTACAGTGGAAAGAATGCCAGGCCAGAAATCTGAAAGACTCATCTTACTGAGTTCAAATCTAGCCTCAGACTAGCTGCGTGACCCTGGGCAGGTCATTTAACCATGTTTGCCTTGGTTCCCCATCTATAAAATGAGCTGGAGAAGGAAAGGGGAAACCACTCCAGTATCTCTGCCATGAAAACCTCAAATGACAAAGAGTCAGACACTACTGAACTACAAAAACTATATTCAAAGCTCTGATTTTTCCAATATGGCTGTGAGAGTTGGACTATAGGAGACCTGAGCACTTCAGAATCAATGCTTTTGAATTGTGGTTCTGGAGAAGACTTTTGAGAGTTCCTTGGACAGCAAGGAGATCAAGTCAATACTGAAAGAAATTAACTCTGACTGTTCATTGGAAGAACAAATACTGAAGCTGAAGCTTAAATACTTTGGCCACATAATGAAAAGACAGAAATCATGGGAAAAGATTCTGATGCTGGGTAAGATTGAAGGCAAAAGGAAAAGGATTTGACAGAGGATGAGATGGATAGATACTGTTATGGAAGCAACAAACATCAGCTTGAACAGACTTCTGGAGATAGTGAAGGACAAAAGAGTCTGGTATGCTATGGTCCACAGAGTCACAAAGAGTTGGACACAAATGAACAACTAGACAACATATGTATCAATATGGATAGTTACGGCATATATACAACATGTGTATTATCACACTTCTATAATACATATGTATTGTATATATCTCTGTGTGTTTATATATAAATATTTGTTTACAAGCATATATGTGTGTGAGATATATACAAATATCTATATACACATATACATACACATACATGCATATATATATATATATATATATGTCTTATCCATAAGCATAGAATGAGAGATGTGATCTGTGTGTTTTTTCCATTTCTAGTCTCCATGATGATTGGCTCAGCAACCTCAGAATACTAGACTCTGACACTTAAAAGAATACAATTTTCACTGTTCTATGAGTATTCAGAACCCAAAAATTCTTTCAGTCATAGCCAATTTTGTGGGCTTGTATAGGCCCAAGTCCTTGACCTTTAAATGTCACTGAAGTTCTTATAATACTTCCTTTGATTAATTCGGAGTCATAGTACCAAGCCTTTGTTCAAATTAGGATCAAATGAGGTAATGGATATCAAAACTCTCTGTAAATTGCTAATGTTTATTTAACTGTAAAGTAAAATAATTATTTTATCATTATTAATAATTACTCTTGACTAGAAAAGGAGAAAAGCAAACAGATAGTGATTCTACAATTTTAAAAGAATGTGGACTTGAGCAACATAATAAGGAAAGTAATTTTCAGTGAAGAAATGGATGAAGGTTTCGAGTTTCCATTCTTTCCTTCCTTTCTTTTTTCTTTCCTTCCTTTCTTCTTTCCTTTTTTATGTCTTCCTTCTTTTCTTTATTTCTCTCTTTTCTTTCCTTTCTCCTTATTTCTTGTGAGTGGGGGTGGAGGTGTAGAGAGGGAAAGAAATTTTGTTTCTGGAAATCAATCTTGCTCTTCTTGAAGTAAGGGAGACCAAAAGGTTGATTTTTGTTTGTTTTTAGCAAAAAAAAACAACAACAACCCTATTCTGTAGATAAGGAAATGAAGGCCCATAAAGCAGAAGTGAGTGACTCAAGGGCACACACATAGCGAGTAAAAGAGTCAGGATTTAAGTCTGGTTCTGGGCTCTCCCTGTGTATCAAGCTGCCACTGCTGCTGTTGCTGCTATTCATTCTATATAATGTGAGATTTACAAAGAAAATGTCACTGGTCAGTGGTCCCTAAGAAAATTGTACAAGGCGATTGGCTAAATCTGAATGAAGCACAATTCTGGCAGGGGAAGGACACTTCATTTATACCCAGTACCATAAGCCAGGGGTAAGAAACTTCCAGGCTGCCCTGCTGCTTCATTTCATACATGCCCTGTCAGGTACCACATGATATGACTTTCAAGTACAGCTTCAGGCATTCTGGAATGAGGCAGCCCTAATCTCTCAAAGCACACAGATAACATAATTGAGGCAGCTTCTGAAAGTTGAAAAGGACTTTCTGCCATAACTACTAAACTGATGATATTTCTAAAATTCCAGAGCAAAATTCTAAAGCCTAAATAATTTCTTGACACACCTGCACACCATTAGGAAAATAAACATGTATAACATTCATACATATATATGTCTAGTACAAATACCTTTTAAGTTTGAAAAGAAAAGTAGATAACCAATTTCAATGCAGAAAGACAAAATTATAACAGTGATCATTTATTGTTCACATTCTAAGAAAATAGAAGATTACAAAAGTCATTTATTTTGACTAACAAGCTTACTTTAGGACCTGATTAATCACCTTCTCCTCTTTTCTTTTTGCCCTCCTTTCTATCTTTTTCTCTCTATCTCTCCTCCTCCTCCTTTTCCTCCTTCTCTCTCTGTCTCTGTCTGTCTGTCTCTCTCTTTTTCTCTCTCTGTCCCTCTCTGTGTCTCTCCCTGTCTCTCTCTGTTTTTCTCTGTCTCTTTGTCTCTGTCTGTCTCTGTCTCTCTCTCCCCTCTGGTTTCCTCCTCCCTCTCTCTGCTTACTTCTCCCTCTCATTCTTTTGTCTGTCTCACTTTGGTTCTCTTTGTATCTATTCTTCTCTTCCATTTCTGTTTCATCGTTTCATCTCCTCCCCTACATCTCTACATTTAATGGGAAAAGTCCCTGATTAAATATCAGAAAAACTTGTTTCCAGTTCTACTTCCACAACTAACTAGTTATGTGAACCTGGTCAAGTCCTTTTATCTCTCAAAACTAAATTTTACTTCCTTTATGTGTAAAATAAGTTTTTAGGATTGGATAAGTTTCGAGTTTCTGGCCTGCTGTATAGTTCTGTGATTTTGACTAAATAATTTCTAAAGTTCCGTGTAGATCTAAATGTGTCATTCTAGGAGTTGATGGCTATTCCTCTCCGGTCTTCTTTTTCCTTTCACTTGTAAAACTGGCCAAAATGTGGAATAAAGTATATTTTCATTATTACTTCTATATTGAATAGAGATTATATTCTCTGATCTTAATATTAAAAAATAAAAACTAGAGTATATTGGCTTTATTTTCTGGCATGTGATTTGTTCTTCCAGTGAGTGAGTGACCCTTTATAACGAAAAAAAAGTTTTCCTTATCCTATTCTTAAGTTTTCAGAGTTATCACTTGGTAAAATTTTGCCAACAATAAATGCTTGGTACTTTATTAAATTCTAAGATCTCCTTGATCTACCATGGTTTCTATGTCTCCCCAGAGAAACCAAAGATGAAAATCTGGCCCACTATTATAAATGCTAACAATTATATTCATCTCAGACAGATTTCTCCCAACTCCACAGTCAAAGGAGATATGTATCTGGTTCATGAGAGTGATAGTAGCAATAGAATTAAAAATAAAAAGAATAATGAGTAAGCTACATCATTGTTCTCAGGGGTGGCCTGCAGTTTACTGCTACACAATGAGTTCTTTCTCAAAGGATAGGTAGAGGACAATTATTAGTGTGTCTTTATTTCTTCAGCAATATCCTTTAGCATATTTACTGACCTCTAACATTGATGTCATTATTAAGGTTTAAATTCACCATCAACAGCCTTGACATTTGTGAACTGGAGAGAGAGACAGAGAGACAGAAACAGAGAGGGACAGAGACAAATTCAGAGAGAAAGAGAGAACACAAGTTTGAAAATACCTCATGTATTGACCACTGTAGACGGTTACATCTCTAAAGTTGCATAGTTGACTCAAAATTCAGCTAAGTTACCTACCATGTGTCCCTCAGGGAAGGAAAAAGACTATTTAATGTTCATAGAAAAGTGAAGGCAGTCAAAAAGTACAATTATGCTGATTTGGTATTCAAGAAATTATTAGAATTAGTGCCATTATTATCATGACCACTATTATTATTTCCATGGGCCAGTTAATGTTATTGCTCAGATTTGCCCTAGGAATACCATAGAGTAGATTACATTCTCATGGTGTGAGATGTTTGGCAATATTTTTTTTTGTAGGCAAAACTTATTTTAGGGAAATGAGATTCACTAATAGACCATATTGATTTAGACATAGTAGACTGGATTCCATACTTAATCTAGAAAGGTAGCAAGATGTAATAGAGAGCATGATGTCAGGATAACAAAGGCAGTGTGGGTACCAAGAGGCTAATAGGTAGAAGCAAAGGCAGGGCCTATCACATCCTGTTAGGAAGAATTGTCTCCATGCTCTCACTTTTGCACAGGGCTTCTTAAATTTTTCCCCTGACTCCTTTTCCCATTTCGGCTTTTAGGCATGCACAGTGCAAAGTGTGCATGCTTTGTGTTCAGAACCAAGGCTGCACTGAAGTTGTGAGATGCAACAAGGACAAGTGCTGCCAGAAACATCTTGAATTCATTACCTGTTGATTTTGAACTCGTTTTTGGTTGTTGCATTCAGAAACCTTTTACTGATGCCAAATTTTTCATGATGCCCCTATCGGGTCATGACCCACAATTTAAAAAGCACTGTTAGAGCACGAATGACATGACAAGAGGCTCGTTGTACTGGTCTTTTCTTCAAACTTAGCATAATGTAATCAAAATATTCAGATAGATGTGATTTCATCATTTACCCCAAAGCTATAGATGCATCTTGTCTATGCCTGTTCATCCTGTGGAAATCTTGCCTATGTCCTCCTATAAATTCAGCACATATATTCAGTTCATCAGGTTGGCAATCTTCCTTGAGTTCTCTTCATATCACAAGGATACCAATGGAGCATGTAGGCTTTATGAGAGTTATCTATTACTCACTCTAACCACATATCTAGCCTATTTTTTTCTGATCTTATATTTATTTGATGAAATCTTTATACCACTTCTTTGTAATGCCTTATTTATACATGTTGCAGCCTGTTTACACCCATTACACAGAATTCTATTACCCTTTGAGTTATAGTCAACCTCAGTTCTTCATAGAATGCCACAATTTACCAGAACTATAAAATACACTTTTTTCCAAGGATTTCCAATTAATTTATAATATCTGTTTATATCTGTTTTTTCACTGATGGGTGGTTCAAGAACTACCATTACCAACCAATTAGTGAATTTGCATGCATCCCAAATGAGTCTATGAGTGGGCTGAATAAATTCCTACTTAGAAAAAGTAACTCAGTCTAAAATATTTTTTCACTTATGAATTAATTTGTAGTTTAAAGAGGACTCACAGATAAGTCAAAGCTTCATTTTCCATGAGTTACACTCCTTGGACTTGGACTTCACTATCACCATGTCTCCAGGGACCCTCTTCACTACTAAATTTATCTTCTTGTAAGATTGCATCAGACTTAATACTCACAAGTCTTCAGGACCATCAGTAGCCCCTGCCCCTTTGGAAACCTGGAGGATAAAGGAAAGGGACTCTTATCAAGGCCTCTACTTAAAGAGAGTTTACAGCCCAATCAGTTCTTCATTTCCCACCAGCAGCTCTTCTTTGACTGAACTCTACCATGGCTTGGTGCCAAGTACTTTCTCCCAACCAGCAACTCCTTGGGAACCTGGATTGTCTTTCTTTTTCTTATTTATATCCCCAGTTCTTAGTACACTGTTTTGTGCATAGTAGGTGCTTATTAAATATTTAATAACTATTGACTGTACAATTTCACTAGGAACATAAAATCACTACTCAAAAGAAAGGAACATTAATTTTGTGATATTTACTATTACTTTAAAAATTTTAGATTTGGGTTAGCAAAACTATTTAGCTCATTTTCTTCTAGGTATCTGATGATCTAACAGGAGAAGCTGACGCCAAATTAATGGAGGTACTGTCTTGATTATGGTTTTATAATCCAAATAACTGAGTTTCCTATGGATAACTAACTGAGAGACATATATTAATAAACTTTTGCATGAAATTTTCTCTATAGAAATATAATATTTAAAAAAATTATGTATAACAATTAACTAACATTATAGTTAGTGCCATCAGCCTAAATAGACTCTCCCATAGATACTATAGATATTGCCATTATATCTTTAAGAGGCAATGCAATCTCTGAAGAGGTTTAGAGGTCTTCTGAAGTCCTAGAAATGAGAACACTGGGGAATGGGGGGGTAGGCTCTTTGAAGGTTATATTGATTATAATTAGGAAAGTAAATAAATAGAAAAGGGAGGGACTTTTAGGGAGCAGGAAAGAGGATAGGGAGAAGATGATAACAGGGATGGGGGAAAAGAGAGACAGAGAAGGAAAATATTAAAAAAATAAGATGGAGGGAAATTCACAAATAGCAATTATGACTTTGAATGGGAATGGGAAGTGAATTGGGGAATAGCTAAACAAATTGTAGTTTAAGATTGTGATGGAATACTATTGTACTATAAGAAATGATGAGCTCAAATTATCTTAGAAAAACATGGATAGACTTGCAAAAAATAATGAAGAGTGAAATGAGCAGAATCAAGAAAACACTATATATTAAGTAACAGCAACATTGTTTTAAGAATGACAAAGCAAATAAGTTATTTTATCTATTATAAATACTCAAATGAACTATAAAGGCCATATGAACAAAGACAATATCTACATTCAGATAAAGAACTGACAAATAAAAGTATGTATACATAATTTTACCTATAATTTAAGAGTAGTCATCACTAGGGCAGAGGAAGAGAGAAGAAAAAAGAAATTTACATAATTACATTGTATATTTGAAAGGAATAGCCAGTTGTACACAGTAGAGTTTCATGTACAATAATATTTTTTATTGTACTATGTTATGGAAATGCTAGTTTTATTCCACAAATAAAAAACAAACAAATAAATACATTAAATTAAAAGTGGCAATGTAATCTTAGGTACAGTGTTAACTGTAGTCATTCTTTGAGGAGTTAGGGCAGTGGGGATTAAGAGTTTGTGTTAATCTGGTTAGACTCTTAACTGTGGTGCATTGAGAGAAACTTTTGACTAGGGAAATTTCTTTCCTGAAAGAACTGTTTTAACTCTTATTATCTTGTGAAGAAACATGAAGAGAACATTTGAGAGATTTTGACTGCCATTGTGAAAGAGCTCAATGACAAGACCGTGGTTCCAAAATTGAGAAGTCAACAGTGTCAGTGATGGATAGAAATGACCCTGGCTAGAAGCCTTCTCTGCGGTGAGAGAGAAATAATAATTTATTAGTTTTATTGTTCATTATGCCATTAATAAACTGTATTACCTATTCTTAGTATTTATTTAAGCCCAGGAGATTAGAGGATTTGACATAGAGAGAAATGAACAAATCTCGTGGGAAAAGAGATTAGTTTAACAAATAAGTATCCAGACCTAATTGATTAATTAGTGAGATTGACTTAATTTTAGCAAATAATAGAGAAATAGAAGAATGAGTACATTTTTTAAAAATATATTTATTATGTGTTTACTATGTGTAAAGAATTTGTTCCTTGATTGCCTTGGAAGCCAGAATGAAAATAATTAAGAACAGACAGCCAACAGAAAGTAGAGAATTGATGACCCCACATAAATTATCAAGGGAAGAGACAGTCTTAAGCCCTTATTGATTAACATAAGATTTAAAATTTTTGAAAAGTTTAAAATAAGCAGCAAAACTGAGGTACAGTTAGTTCTTAGATTATGAGTCATCTAGTTCCTCATGTCCTGACACTATCCCTCCCTTTTCTAGACATTAATAGAATGTTTGTTTCCTCCCTAATTCTTTATAATGAATTCAATTTATAAATTGGAGTTAGCAAAATCACTATAGCTTTAATATGACATGTGACATAAATCATTATTGTTTTGCCATAATATATAGTTAGGTCTAACCTGGTATTTGGGGGCTTCAAGATAGCTTATCACTTTAAGCCCTTGCAGGATGGCTTTTCTCGTTTGCCAATGGCTTCATTCTATTTCACGTTCATTTACTTCTCATGGCCAGAGAGTGTGGGGGGTGAGAAATTTAGTACAATGGCTTTACCATGTCTTTAACATCTAATTGTTCTCTCCTCATAGACAGAAGAAGAAAGATTCTTATTGTGGAGCATCTTCATGTCTATTATATGAAGTGTCCAAGATTATTTTTTTTCCATTCTGAATGGAATATTTTTGTTCCCACTGGTCATCTTCATCTTTGTCTTTGTGAAGAAAACTCCCTCCTGACCAGTCCCATCTGGCATTTACCTTAAATCATTTATACATTTGGTCCTATAATTAGCCAATGCTAACTCATAGGATTACATAGAAACTCCTTTCTGTTAAAATGCTTCTACTTGCAAAAAAAAATTCCATAATGCCACAACTGTGGAAGAATATTACTTTTAGAAACACATATAATCAGATCATCACAAGGTTTTAAAACAGATTTGGAATGCTTTACTCACACCTCACTTTTAAAGTGATCTTAGTTTGGTATTTTTTTAATAACTGATTTATTAATTATTAAATTATTCATTTAAATTGCATGTAAATCAACTCTTATAGCACCTGTACAAATTATGATCAGAACAGAAAAAATCATTAGCCATGTTTGAACAAATTTTCCTGACAGATATATATTTCAGTTTATCTAAAAGCAAACCTTCAATATTAGCATAATAGCAATAGTTATGGTCAAAGAATTGAGTAGGAAGTTTGATCCAACCATTTTGGAAGGCAATCTGAAATTATGCCCAAAGAGTTCATAAATTGCTAATAACCCCACTAGGGTCTGTTTCCAAAGAGGACTAGGGGAAAAGGAAAAGAAACTATATGTTCTGAAATATATGTGGAAGTCTTTTTGTGGAAATTCTGGGGATGCCCGTCAATTGGGGAATGGCTGATGAAGTTGTGGTATACAATAGTGATAGAATACTATTGTGCTATGAAAAATGATGACCTCAATGATCTTAGAAAAGCATGGATAGACTTGCACAAAATAATGAAGAGTGAAATTAATAGAACCAAGAGAATGTTGTATACAGTAACAGCAATATTGTTTTAAGAACAACATTGAGCAAATAAGATAGACTATTAAAACTATCCAAATTAACTACAAAGGACATGTGAAGGAGGATGCTATCTGCATCCAGAGAAAGGAATTATAAATAGAAGTACATGTGGAATAGTTTTACATATATATATTTGCATCTAATTGTAACCAGCTCTAGGGTGGGAGAGGGGAGAGGTAAGAGGTAAAAAAAAAGTCACAGGACAACTTTATTATATATTTAAAGGGAATAGCAAGTCGTACATTATAGATTTGCAGCTTCACATGCAATCATCTTTTTTACTATTCTACTATGTTATGGAAATGCTTGTTTTATTTCTTAAGTTTGGAATAAAATAAACAAAATTTTTTTTAAAAAGAAGAAAGCAAAGGATTTGAAGGTTCATAGTAATAATTAAATATCCAGCTTAACCTCTTTGAAGTAAATAAGAATCTAGTCAATATGCATTGTCTGCTGCATTCTAGGAGCTGTGCAAAGAAAAGCAAAAATCAAGTTTTACCCTCGAGGAGCTCACAATGTAATGGAGGAAAAAATTATAAACAATTATATACAAATAAGAGATAAACATGATAAATTACAGGCAAATTCAGAGGGAAGGTGTAAATATTCAAGAGGATTGGGAATAGTTTTTTAGGTGTAACTTGAACTGAGATTTGATGGAAGCCACAACAATTCAGAGGGAAGGATGAGAGAGAGAGTTCCAGGCATGGGAGACACAGCCAGGGAAAATGCCCAGACTGGAGATAGTATATGTGAGGACCAGCAAGGCTCGGCAATGAAAAACAATGTTCTATTACAACTTCTGAACTGTTTTTTCTATTTTTGAAGAATTAGTAAAATGGTATCATGTGTTTACCATTAATTAGATGCTTGATTTAGTGCAAATCACCACTTCTCTGTGACCCAGTTTTCTCACTTATTCAGTGAGGGTATTGCAATAGATAACTACCAAGTTCCTTTCTGAGATCTAGAATATGCTTATTCTCTTATTATTTATTTTCACATCCCTTGGGAAAAAAAACTAAGGTAAATGTGCTCTAGGAATCTCATCTGAATTCTTACTATGTAACTGTCAGGAACTATTTTCTAGACGACAAATAGGAATGGATGCGACTCGTTATCTCAAGATGACCAAAAGAGATTCATCTGAAATGCATTAATTTTTAAGTGGGCAGATTGTTCCAAATTATTGAGGTTAATTAAAGGTTAATCATTCCGATCTGGATTCAGAAAGAATGGCCCATTTTCAAGTGCCAGCTCGCCAATTTAAAGCTGCGTAGACTTGGGCAAGTCACTTCCCTCTTCTTAGCCAAATTTCCTTCACCCGTGAAATAGGGACAATAATACTTGTACTAGATGGCTTACAGGATGAAAACAGTTTATAAACTCTAAAAGGCAATAGAAATATGAGCTCTCTCTGACATAAAACCTTTCTAGCCCTCTCTCCTCTTGACTTTGATTTTGAGAATGTGGAAATAGCAAATATCTTCCCATCAATTATCAAGCATATAAACTTGGCTGTGATGACTGCTTTCCTTTGGCTGAGTCAGCAGGAAGTTATGGCTAGGAGGTAATGACGTGTGACAGATCATTTTTGATTCAGTTCTCTACATTGCCTGTAAATCTGTTCCATTAGTCTCCTCTGTTTCTTTGGTTCTTCTCTTTGAGATTTACAGTGGTTCTGCAATTCACTCCACCCCCAAATCATTCTGTAGTAGAGAAAAACACAAAAAGAAAAATCTAAAGATTCTAAAAATAGTGTGTTAAGTCAATCCATGTAACCTAGGTGATTTCATTGACTGTGATAAACTGTGAAATGTGAAATCAGAAAATTCAACTACTTTTTACCTCTCTGACCTTGGGTAATTTATGCTGTCTCTCTGAGACTTGGTTTCCTCTATGGTAAAATGAGGGAACTGGCATAGGTAATCTCTAAAGTCCCTTCATAACTCTAGAGTTTATGATGCTTGACAATGAGTTAAATACATGCAAATCTGCCCTTGCTTTTGTAAAAAAATTATTCTTTCCAAAAAATGCTAGGCATAGAATTACTCCCTAATCTCTAAACTCAATTGCTACCTCAAATTGTAGAGACCTTTGTCCCCTATGACCAGAGTTCTGGTTCTGAAGTTCTAGATCATAAGAACATAGTCAAAGGCATTCTTTAACTTTTAAGTCAGGAAAATAAGCCTATTATACCTGATATTATCAGGAAAGACTTCCAATCCCAAGGGGTCTGTGGTTTTCTAATAAGGAAGTTTGAGAGGTATGAAAAGGTCATCTGGTATGAAACTAAATGGTTTGAGATGGAAATTCAATAAGGAAGGAAGAAAAGAACTTTGAACTTTTGTGTAGCTGACCTCATAATACTGACAGGTCTAATGACACAGCATTAAGGTAAATTCACTTTCAAATCCAGTTGCTTCCTATGGTGACACCAAGGAAAGTAATCACTATAACTGTTTAGTCAAAACCAAGAATACACCAAGGGGAAATGTCTAGAATTACCATGTGCTTATCAAAGACCAGTCTGCTCTCAACTAGGAGCTTTTTTCCCCTTTTAGGCAAAATGCAGTTTCATATGATATAGTCTTCCTTAAGGCTTCTGTCTTTCTGCGAAGAAATCTAAGAATGCAGTGTGAAGGCTGAGGATTGAGGCCCTATCACAGACTAGCAGAAAAACTGCTCCCTTTATACGGCTCTAAGAAGAATTCTGAAAGATATCTTCTAAATTGCTAATCTTAAATCTCACAATATGGAAGCATTAAATTCAACACAGATCTGGCCTTTTTGAAGGATACATTAAAGACATTTTGGAATGCCCAGATTTAGCAAACTTTAGCAAATATTTGTTAAGCATATTTACTATATGTAAAGCACCATGCTACAATATATGACCAGGGAAATGCAAAGGTTCAATAAGACCTAGTGCTGGCTCATGGAACTTACAATCTTGTGGAAATATAAGTACTTAAATAGTTACAATAAAAAAGTGCAAATTAAGCATTGGGAAAGGTATGAGAAAAGAATTCTCCTGACCTTGCCATCCTATCTGTGTGATTTTGAGTAATTTATTTAAACACCCTAGCCTTCAGCTTCTTCAACCATAAAATAAAGAAACTGGACTATATAACCCCTAAGGTACTTTCCACCTCTAGGTTTATGATTCTAGGATTACTAAATTGGGGGAAGGGAAACAGAGAAGGCACCATGGAGAATATAGCACTTGAGCTATACTTTATATGATGAGTAGGGTTTCAACAGGTTGAGATAAAGGGAGTGGGATAGTATTCAAGGCCTTTTCCCACTGCCTTGCACAGAGCCTGGCAAATAGTGAATGATTAGTAAAAGAAAGGTAACAAGCATTATTAAGTGCCTACCATGGATCATTGTTCTATGCTCAGTGTTCTACAAATATCATTTCATTTTATCCTCACAATAGATCTCAAAGGTAGGTGAATTAATTCAATATAACTCAATTTAATAAGCATTTATCAAGCATCTACTGTGTGCCAGGCATTCTGCTAAGTTCTAAGAGTACAAAGAGAGGCAAAAGATAGTCCCTGCCCTCAAGGAGCTTACAATCTAATGTGAGTGACAACATGCCAACAAATATATACAAAGCAATTATAAAGGAACAATCTTTAAAACTACTTGGTACTGTCTAAAAAATGGAGTGGTAGATCAGTGGAATAGGTTAGATATGTAAGACACAAAAGTCGATGACTATAGGGGCGCCTAGGTGGCACAGTGAGTAAAAGCACTGGCCCCAGAGTCCAGAGGACCTGAGTTCGGTTCTGGCCTCAGACACTTAACACAAAAAAACTAGCCGTGTAACCTTGGGCAAGTTACTTAACCCCAATTGCCCTCCAAAGGCAAAAAAAAAGTCAATGACGATAGTTATCTACTGATAAATCCAAAGAC
>NW_027185835.1:0-22863 GCF_028583685.1 Petaurus breviceps papuanus | reverse complement strand
ACACACACACACACACACACACACACACACACACACACACACACACACATACAAACACACACACGCACACCCTGAGTGGGGTCAAAAAGTATATCCTGCAAGCCACAACGAGCAAAAGCAGGACTCACACCAGGATATCCCAGGGTCTTCTGGATCCCTATCACTCAACCCTGAAAACTCATATAGAGCCCTAAAGATCCAGAGCTCTGAAACTCAAAGTTCCAGAGAGGCCTAAGCCCTAAAGTTGGAGATCAGCATACGAAATCAGCTGACCAAGAGGAAGATTAAGCAGGGCTGTCTATTCTAAACAAAAGTATATCAGGGAGGTGGGGCTGGGGCCCTAGTACAAAGACTCCATTCAAAATCTAAAGCTGGTGAGAAGAGTAAACCAAAGAAGACAACAATATGTGTAAAAATTGTCAGTTAATAGATTCCCCTAAGAAGGAGAGAAAAACTCCATAACAATTGCGAATAAAGACTCAAAGGGAAGGAACAGATTTTCCTCTAGGGCTACATAAATACCTAGAAGAAATGAATAAAAAGAAAAAATTAAAGCTGTATAGGAAAGAAAGGAAAGGAAGATGAATAGCTTAGAAAAGAACATGGAAAACCTTACCCATCTAATGTACTCCCTCAGAACTAGAATAACTCAAATAGATTTCCATGAAACAGGAAGAATATTAGAACAAAATCAAAAGACTAAAATCCTACAAGTAAATGTAAAATATCTGATATCAAAAAGAACTGACCTGAAAAATAGGTCAAGGAGAGGTAATTTAAGAATCAGTGGACTCTCTGAAAATCATGATTTGTAAAAGCCTAGACAATATATTTCAAGAAATGATAAATGAGAACTTCTCAGATCTATTAGAACCATAGGGCAAAGTAAAGATGGAAAGAATCCACTCACCATCTACTAAAAGCAACCCCAAAAGGAAAAGTCCTAGGAATGTCATAGCCAAAGTCCAGAGTTCCCATAAATATTGCAAGTATCTAAAAAGAATTCAGTTACTAAGGAACTTCAGCAGGATCATACAAGACCTGGTAACTTCTACAAAAAATTATAGATCCTGTGCTACAATATTCTAAAAAATGCAAGTCATAGGCTTACAAATGAGAATAACCTTGTAAAGTTTGGCTTTTATAAAATGGAAGACTTTCAAGAATTTCTGATGAAATGATAAGAGCAGAAATGCAACTTTAAAATATAATAAAGACAAGAACCAAGAGAAACCTAGAAAAATAAATTTATTTGAATATTTGGAAGGATGGTATGATGATGTAGTATTAACATTTTAATAGAGAAAGAAGAAACTAGTGTCCCACCAGAACCTAACTCTTTTCAAAGGTATTGAGGGAGTTAATAGAAAGAAAAAGAAAACATTTGAGTGGATCGTTTGTGTTCTGAGGGCTTGGAAAGGAGAAGAAGGGAAAGGATAAGATGGAAAGGGAAAAAAAAACTAGAATCCAAGGGGACACTTACTAATTGAGTAATGGATGAACAAATGATGGGATATTAATATAATGGAATATTATTGTTCTGTGAGAAATGATACAAAAGGATAATTTCAGAGACTCTCAAGTAGTATGAAATGATGTAGACTGAAGTGAGCAGAACCAGGAGAATAATTTATAGGACAACAACATTTATAGGGCATGCATAAGAAAACAACAACAACAAAAACCTCTCTGAAACACTTAATAACAACGACCAAAGAAATGACCAACAATGTCTTCAGAGAGTTTATGAGAGAGCCAATGGTGCTGCCCACCAGTTGACAAAACATCACAGGCTTAAGGTACATAAAGAGATATTTTCGGATGTGATGTTGTTTAAATTGATTTTTTTTACTTGAATATGGCTTATTGGTTGCACAGGTTTGTTCCCCGCTCTCCCCCCACCCCAGTTCTTTTTTTGTTGTTGTTTTTAGGTAATTGAAGTAAATAACTTGTCCACAGTCACACTATCTGAGGCTGGATTTGAACTCAGGTGCTCGTGACTCCAGGGCCAGTGCTCTAGCCACTATACCACCTAGCTGCCCCCTTTCTCTTTTGATTTTTAATTAGCAAAGGAATAGGGAGAGAAGACAATGATAGAAATAGTGATGTCATTCAGAAAAGAGGACATGAAAACATTTTTTAAATGAACTATAGGGAAGAGAAATAAGTTCAAATGCAAGCATAGACAAGTAGGACAATTTTGAAAAAAAAAACTGTACAACACTGTGTGTATGTATGTATGTGTGTGTGTGTACATATATGTATGTAATTGAGGCAGGATAGTATAGCAGATAAGAGTAGTAGGCCTGGAATCAGAGAGATCTCAGTTCAAATCCTGCCTCAGACAGTCACTATCTGTGCGACGCTGAGCAAGTCACTTAATCTCTGTTTGCCTCAGTTTCCTCATATGGAAAATGAGGATAATAATAGCAAGTAACTTCCAGGATTATCGTGAGGCTCAAAGGAGGTAATAATTGTAAAGTTTCTCATAGTACCTGGCATATAATAAGTGCTATATAAATGTGAGTGATGATGGTGATGATGATGATGATACGTATATATTAAAATCTATCAGTATGAAATGTGTATTCGTCATTTCACATGCAATCTTTTCTTTGTGTTCTAATTTTTTGTGTTTAAGTTTGAAATAAAATAAAATGTTAAAAACTTACAAATGTTCATTTCAATTCTATTCTTATAAAATATACTTGGTGAGATCTAAGAGGAAAAAAGGTCTTAGTGATACACCATAACTGTATCTTCTCCATACATATAGGCAACAATTTTAAGACATTTTAATTCATTTAGGAGAAACAATAACTTTAGCTCTAGCTGGAGGAGGCCTAGAGAACCCCCCCACCCTGAAGCTAGGAAGCTGTGGCTCAGGCTTTCCCTCTCACAGAACCTGGGTCTGTGCCCTTCAGAGTAACCTCTTAGTGCTCTAGACAACTGTTTAAGATTCTAAGTTACTGAGAGGATGCTGACCTGCACTGGCAAAGGGATGTTTCCTCACCTGGGAGTTTCCTGTATTAATAAAATCCCAAGTCCATTCCCTCTCCCAGTCAAGAAGACATCTAGGGAATTTTAAGCAGGGTACCACAACTCCCTATCCTGCATTAACAAGTGGAAGGTAAACTAATGGTGTTGAATCATGACAAATCAGTGACATATATCCTCGAAGTACCCAGGATGAGATAAAGGTGTTGTAAATCACAGTAACAAAAACAATTACAAAATCATTAAAATATGAAATCTTTGTGATATTGATAGACGATTCTAATGTACTCTAGTCAATTAGAACATGGGCAATCAATCTTTCAATCAACAACCAGTGTTTTAGATTAGTGGTTTATGGTTACTATGGCATTAAGAACTTTTAACTAAGAACAACTAGTTGGCAGAGAGCATAGGTTGCTGGATTTAGAGTCAGAAACATATGAGTTCAAATCTATCCTTGAAGCTAACTAGGAGACCTTGGGCAAGTCATTAAACTGCTCTCAGCCTCATTTTCTTCACTGCATCAAAAAAGGTACCTTGTTTTATGAGCAGAATTGCAGTAGCACAAAAGAAATGGGAGATGCACAAATTTAGAGACATTTCTATCCCAAATGTTCCAATGGACTGTTTGAAAGTAACCTGTGGTAGTGCCTTCAAGATCATATTGCACTGATCAGCTACAGTAGGACACACTGTACCTTTACCCAACATCATGATGTCATTGTTCCTCTTTGACTACAAGGGATGACAACAAAAACATTTTCCTCATTTGTGAAAATGGAGATAATAAGCATGCGTACCTCAAGGGACGGTTGTGAGGATCAAGTCAAGTCAACAAGCATTTAGGAAGCACCTACAACATGCCAGGCAGAGTGTCAAGCACTGGAGTTACAAAGAAAGGCAAAAGACAATCCCTGCTCTGAAGAGGAGCCAACAGGCAAATCACTATGTACAAACAAGACATATACAGGATCAATTGGAGATACCAACAGAAATAGGGTGCAGACGTTAAGAGAGATCAGGAAAGGCTTCTTGAAGAAGGGGATAGTTTAGCTGGACCTGAAAGAATCCAGAGAAGCCAAGAGACAGAGATGAGAAGGGAGAGAATTCCAGGCATGGGGGACATGCCTGGAATCAGGAGGTGGAATACAAGGAGGTCATTGCCACTGGATTATAGAGAATGAGATGGGGAAAGGGGAAAAAGGATGGGGGATGGGGCACCAACCCAAAGTCTCCTCCCCTAGATCTCTTGATGTTAAATGAACAACATAACTTCCTTTCCTTTCATTACTTTACTGGCCCATCTTTTTTATTTTTGGTCAAACATTTCTCCAGTGACATCCTTCACAGTGCTTCCCTTGCCCAACTCCCCACCTGTAGCATATTTTAGCTTGCTTACAACCACCTTACACTTTTCTATTTCCCTTTCACTCACTTTGGGTCTCAGTATCCACAGTTGAATAATTCGAGGGGATGGAGTTGAGATCTTTAATCATCTTGAATTCAAGGCTACTTAATTTATTCCCAGTGCCTAGCACATAGTAGGCACTTAATGATTGGCTGATAATGCTACAGTTTAAAAATTTTTTACTTTATTTTTTAATTAACAAGTATTTATTTTCTCTTCTGCTTACCCACCAAAAGGAAAGAAAAAGAAAACCCATGTAATAAATATGCATAGTCAAGCATAACAAATTCTCACACCAGCCATGTCCAAATTTGTATTTCTCATCCTCTAACTTGAAAGTCATGCAGAACATCCAGAAGAGAACCTTGCCAGTGAATAGCACTGATATTTTCGGATAGAGAGGATACATAAATAATAGCTAGTGGGTTTTTTTTTAGCACTTTAAAGCTGGCAAAGCATTTTATAAATATTATCACATTATATTCTCACAACAAGCCTGGAGATAGGTGCTATTATTATCTTGATTTACAGATGAGGAAAACTGAGATTTTCCTGGGTGTGTTAGTCACCTCTCTGAAGAGTTGATGACAAAGCTCCTTTAACAGACAGCTCCTGGGAGAAATGGGGAAGAATACTGAGGTGATTTTTCTTGTGGCAGAACAGCTCTTACATTCTATGGTTCACCTTCATAAAGGGTGGAGTGTTGAACTTCATATCCTAATTGTTTCAGCTTTGAGGTGCCACGGCTCATTAAAAATTCTAATTTCTTATTGATTCCCCGTGGCTTTTCAAAAGGGAAGGGCACTTCTAATGCGTTGTATGAAGAAGCCAGTCATACACTATCATCGGGTATTGAAGGCAATCAGAGTCCAGATTTCAACTCCCATCACTGCTGAGTGTTTGCTTGTCAGGTCTCATTTGTTGACAGTGTTCAAACGCGTGTAATTTCTTACAAGGCATTCTTTAGGAATGTGAGGACATGACAGTTAGGAAGAAAAGATTGTACAGTGGGTGAACTGAAGGGTTTTGGAAATTGACTTTGTAAAGTCAACTTGATGTCAGTATTAGTATGCTCACGAAATTTCTGAACAGACTTTCAGGTGGTGAATTGATCAAGATGAAACTACAGAGAACCATATTCTGCATCTCTCCTATCTAATATCCAGAACTTTTCCTAGTGAATGAGACATATTTTCCAGGATATTTGTAGGTAACATTCCTCCTTCCTGAGAAAATTTCACTGATCAGGTCAGTATAGTCTCTGTCACCAGTCTCCTCACAGGATGGGAGTCTAGACAAATATCAAAGGTGAAACACCACACCAGTTGTCCCAAGCAATAATGAAACATTACATTTAGATGCTTTGGAATAAACAAGTGGAACCATTCTCAGCCATGACCTAAGAGTGCCATCAGCGAAATTATCATGATCATCATAATTCTTTAAATATAGTGATTTGTAAAGGTCTCAAGGCCTAAGGGGCGAAAACTGAATTCTGAGTTCATCAATTAAGATCCACCTCTGTTTGCTGTTAGACTTTTAGTACAACGTACTTAACCTTTCTGAGTCTCTCATTTCACACACATTGAGCCAGTGGAATACCACTGATATTCTCAGACTGATAGGATACAACAGCTTTAAAATTGACAATGCACTTTCCAAGTATTATCTCATTTGGATCTCACAACAACTCTGAGAGATAAGGGCTATTATTATTCTCATTTTACACATGAGGAAACTGAGGTAGACAGAGGTTAAATGACTCACCCAGGGGTCATGTAACTAGGAAATGTTTGATGCTGGATTTGAACTCAGGTCTTCCTAATTCCCGATTCAACCACCACTATCCATTGCATCACCTAGCTGCTTCTGACTAGATTACTATAGATTATATTTCCAGGGGGTAGGGAGGAGAGAGAATAATCTTGGCATATAAAGCTGCTTACTTCTCTTTCAAACTCTCTTGCTGTAGGTTAGTCCTCTTTTTATTTTATTTTTTATAGATACATACTGCAATTGATTTGGGAAAGTTTGTATGGAAATCCCCTTCATCAATCCAGATCAGTATTTTACATTCTTAAACATTGATCTGGGACACTGAAATGTTATGTCTTATCCATGGCCACAGAGTTAATATTTGCTGGAGACAAGACTTGGATGCAAGTTTTGATGATATTACTTTCATGATAATCCATTACTATTCCATGTTTTCTTTCTAATCACTTAGGCAACAAAGTGACTTTCCTGAAACCCAGGTCCAACTATGTCACCCCCTTATTCAATACTCTAATGGCTGTCATCTCCAAGATAAAGTATTAAGTCCTCTAGCATTCAAAATGCTTTATAACTAGTCCTCCACATTTGCTGTCTTCTTATACCTTACATCCCACTCCCTTCCAGTCCAGTAACACTGGCCTCCTTGCTATTCTTTGAACAAAACATTCCATTTCTTTTTTTTTTTCTTTTTGGAGGGGAAGGTAGGGCAATTGGGGTTAAGTGACTTTCCCAAGGTCACACAGCTAGTTTTTGTGTTAAGTGTCTGAGGTCAAATTTGAACTCAGGTCCTCCCGACTCCAGGGCCAATGTTCTATTCACTGCACCACCTAGCTTCCCCTCCATTTCTTGATCCCTGGGCATTTTCATTGGCCATTTCCCATGCCTGGAATGCTCTCCCTCCTCATCTCCACATCCTGGCTTACCTAGTTTTCTTCAAGTTCCAAAGAAAATCTCACCTTCTACAGGATCTTCCTTCTAGTGCCTTTCCTTTATTGACTATCTCCAATGAATCCTGCACATAGCTTGTTTGTACATAGTCATTTATGTGTTGTCTCCCCCATTACATGGTGAGCTCCTTCAGGGCAGGGACTGTCTTTTGCCTTTCTTTGCATTCCTAAAACTTAGTACAGTGTATGGCATATAGTAGGTGTTCAATAAATGTTTATTAACTATTTATCTAGTAGAATTGCCACCTATTAAAAAAATATAAGGAGGGGCAGAGCCAAGATGGAGGAGCAAGAGAAGGGACTGGATTGAGCTCTCCTCCAAACCCTTCCAAATACCTGTAAAAAATTACTCTAAATGAATTCTAGTACTACAGAATCCACAAAATGACAAAGTGAAGCAAATTTCTAGCCCAAGCCAGCCTGGAAGACCAACAGGAAGCATCTGTCACCCTAAGCTGGGAGCGGAGCACAGTCCAGTGTGGGCCACACAGGTACAGAAAGGGCCAGAGTAGGCCTCAGGGTACTGAATCACTGGCAGCTGTGGCAACTTCCAGGCTTCTAACCCCACAAACATCAAAGACAGCATAGAAGGTCAGTGGGAAAACTCTGTGGGACCTGGGTGAAAGATGAACATGCTCTGGTTGAGGTCTGGCCCCAGCCCCTGGGCAGTGGAGGTAGTAGGGACATCAACAGGTGCTTTTTCTGAAGCTCTGGTCCCACAGATGGTGGGGGATCAAGCAGCTGATAAAAGAAACCCTAAAACCTGGGACAGTACACCCACCCCTCACTGGAAGCAAAGTCCAACCCTAACAAAGAGCTAGAAAGTCAAGCATTTGATTGAGAAGGGGAGCAAAGAATATTAAAAAATGTCAAACTATAGAATCTTACTTTGGTGACAAAGAAGATCAAAACATACAACCAAGACCCACACAAAAAAACTACCCATGTAACCTTGGGCAAGTTACTTAACCCCAATTGCCCTCCAAAAAGGCAAAAAAAAAAAAAATACATTGATTTGCTCCAGTGTTTGGATGACCTGGATCAAATCTGGGCTCAGATACTCAGCACCACACCCAGAAATAACTGGCCATGTAACCTTGAGCAAGTTACTTAACCCCAATTGCTTAAAAAAAAAAGCATACAACAAAAAGAAGACAACAAAGTCAAAGTTCCTGCATCAAAAGCCTCCAAGAAAAATATGAATTGGTCACAGGCCATGGAAGATCTCAAAAAGGATTTTGAAAATCACATAAGAGAAGTAGAGGGAAAATTGGGAAGAGAAATGAGGGTTGCAAGAAAATCATGAAAAAAGGTCAACAGCTTTCTGAAGGAGACCCAAATAATATACTAAAGAAAATAACACCTTAAAAATAGACTGACCCAAATGGCAAAAGTAGTCCAAAAAGCCAATGAAGAGAAGAATGCCTTAAAAAGCAGAATTGGCCTAATGGAAAAGGAGATCCAAATATTCACTGAAGAAAATAATTCCTTCAAAATTAGAATGGAGCAAGTGGAAGCTAATGACTTTATGAGAAATCAGTAAATCATAAAACAGAACCAAAAGAATGAAAAAATAGAAGACAATGTGAAATATTTCATTGGAAAAACCACTGACATGGAAAATAAAACCAGGGGAGATAATTTAAAAATTATTGGACTACCTGAAAGCCATTATTAAAAAATAGCCTAGACATCATCTTTCAAGAAATTATCAAGGAAAATTGCCCTGATATACTAGAACCAGAGGGGAAAATAGAAATTGAAAGAACCCATCAATCACCTCTTGAAAGAGATCCCAAAAGGAAAACTCTTAGAGATATTGTAGTCAAATTCTAGAGTTCCCAGGTCAAGGAGAAAATATCACAAGTAGCCAGAAAGAAACAATTTAAATACTGTGGAAATACAATCAGGATAACACAAGATCTAGCAACTTCTACATTAAGTGACTGAAGGCCTTGGAATATGATATTCTAAAGGTCAGAGTAGCTAGGATTAAAACCAAAAATCTCCTACCCAGCAAAACTGAATATAGTACTTTAGGGGAATAAATTGCTATTCAATGAAATAGGGCACTTTCAAGCATTCTTGCTGAAAAGAACAGAGCTGAATAGAAAATTTGACTTTCAAATACAAGAATCAAGAGAAGCAAGAAAAGGTAAACAGGAAAGAGAAACCACAGGGGACTTATTAAAGTTGAACTGTTTACATTCCTACATGGTGTAGCCCTAATGCAATATTCACAGTGCCAATGGTCACTATAAATATGCCTGCATGGTGCTCAATTGCAAAATATAACACACTCTCTATAGAGAAGACAGAAGTAAAATATTTATTCAGACACCAGAAAACCAAATCCCAAAATCAGTAAGCCAATTCCATCATAGTAGCAAAGAAGTTGATAAGACATAACAGCACAGAGAGCCACAGCATCCTTTAGCTTTCCCACAAACCAACATTTACTCACAAGCCTGTCTCCCTTGGATGCATCCTCTCCTCCATCCAGTCTAGTTACTCTGACTCCCAGCTTCCTATGGGCTTTGCTCCACCCTTCAGCAAACTCCTCCCCCCATAGGCTCCATGTGATTACATTCAGCCTATTAGGGGGCAGGGTATATCTTCAGGGAAGGTCTTCAAATTCCCTTAGGCTTATTAAGGGGCAGGGAAGATCTTCAAATGACCATTACCATTACATATGGAAAGATGGTATTTGTAACTCATGAGACCTTTCTCATATATATACATATGTACAGGGCACAGGATGAATTGAATATGAAGGGATGATATCTAAAAAATAAAGGAATAAGAGAGGAATATACTGGGAGAAGGAGAAAGAGAGAGATAGAATGGGGTAAATTATCTCACATAAAAGAGTGAAGAGAAAGGTTTCACAATGGAGGGGAAGAGGGGGGAGGTGAGAGGGAATGAGTAAACCTTATTCTCATCAGATCTAGCTTAAGAAGGGAATAACATACACACTCAATTGGGCATCTTACCCTACAGGAAAGTAAAGGGAAAGGTGATTGGGGATGGAGGGGATGATAGAAAGGAGGGCAGATTGGGGGAGGGAGTAGTCAGAAGCAAACACTTTTGAAAAGGGACAGGGTCAAAAGAGAAAATAAAATAAGTGGAGGAGGTGTGAGATAGGTTGGAGGGAAATATAGTTAGTCTTTCACGTGGCTATTATGGGAGTGTTTTGCATAACTACACACATATAACCTATATTGAATTGCTTGCCTTCTCAATGAGGGTGGGTAGGGAGGGAGAAGGGGGAGAATTTGGGACTCAAAGTTTTAGAAACAAATGTTAAAAATTGGTTTTACATACAACTGGGAAATAAGATATACAGGAAATTGGGTATAGAAATCTATCTTGACCTATAAGAAAATAAGGGGGAAGGGGATGGGGGGGCATGATAGAAGGGAGAACAGACTGGGGAAAGGAGTAATCAGAATACATGCCATCTTAGGATGGGGGGAGGGGAGATATGGGAAGAAAATTTGGAACTCAAAATATTGTGGAAATACATGTTGAGAACTAAAAATAAATGATTTTTTTTAAAAGATATGATATGGGGTGGCCAGGTAGCACAGCGAGTAAGAGCACCGGCTCCAGTGTCAGGATGACATGGGGATCGAATCCAGGCTCAGACACTTATTACCCACCCAGAAATACCTGGCTGTGTAACCTTGAGCAAGTTACTTAACCCTGATTGCTTTAAAAAAAAAAAAAGATACGATATATTTTTATGACCTCAGGTTCACCATTGTGGACATAAGATGAGTGTTCTGAAAGTCTGTTTTCTTGGCAAAATGATTGCATAGATCTACTGCTGGGAGGGAGAAAGAGACAGGAAACTTAGACTTCATCTATATATTGATCTCTGCTTATTTTCTTGAAGTCCCTCCCCACACACACACACACACACACACACATATTGCTGCAAAACTATTTGAATAAAAATTCCAATCTGTCATTAAAATGAGTGAGTTTCAGAGTGATCATTTCTTAATTTAACCACAAGATAGTAGTGATAGGTATCCTTTGGGGAGATCCACACTGGTGGTTCATCCATGCCAGAGAGGGTAGAAGTGACTAGGAAATACTAACCTTTTTATGGCTACCTGAGAATCTAAGACCTTTCATCCCTCAGCTCTGCCTTTTACCTTGGGTGATAATTTCCAGGGATGTGTGCATTTGTGGATTTACCTAATCAAAATCAGCTCTGAGTCCTATGCCCCCTTTTGATCAAGCTGTATTTCAATGATCACTAGGTCATGTGACCCTGACCTAATGGAACTGGTTCCCCTCAGGTGACAAACATGATGGAATATTGCACATAATATTTTTACTCCTAGCAAAGAATAAATAAGTGGTACTAAATAACAAGGTCATAATGCACAATAAGAAACAGCAAATGTTTCCAGACTACAAGCTGTACCGTTCTTCTATACCCTGGAAGTCACCCCAAATAAAGAATCCAGTCAGATTGAGAAGTTCTAGGAAGTGTACAGTCTTGAGTGGCCAAAGAAATGTAATAACAGCTTTGTAGAATGTTTGGCTTATTCTCTCCTTGGAAGTGTTCATCAGTCATCGGTAAAGAAGAGCTTAGAGTCAGGGCCTTCACTCACAGCATAGGGAGTGGAGAATTGGAATTCTAAAGGTTTGGATGTTGCTTTTTTTTCTTTTTGGAGGGGGGAGGTCAGGGCAATTGGTGTTAAGTGACTTGTCCAAATTCACACGGCTAGTAAGTGTTAAGTGTCTGAGGTTGAATTTGAACTCAGGTCCTCCTGACTCCAGGGCCAGTGCTCTATTCACAGTGCCACCTAGTGGCCCCAAGGATGTTGCTTTTTCTGTGCTTCTCTTTTTAGCCACTGATGGAGACCTTTGGCTTCATCTGGTTGATGAAGAGGAAGAATGAATAGAATTAGCATCCCTCCCCAAGAAAAAGTTACATCAGTTTGCATGCTCCTGTTTCCCTTTTACTCTGACTTATGCTACCACTCTATATATCCTGTCACCTCTCTTCCTCTTTTCTTGCTCAAAGTCCCCCCTGGATCCTACCACCTTGCCATTTCCCCTCAGACATCCCCCCTGCCAAAATCTGGAAAAGTCCAGAATCCAGCTGAACTGTTTGACTGTTCATACAGCTTACATGAAATGGGACTCATCTCCTCTACTTCTTCCAATGACCTGGAGTATCGTCAAGTTTTGCCAATTACAATGCCACCACATCCTTAGATCCTCAGGCCTTGCCTTCTGGTCTGCTGGTATACTTTATTGTTTTCTAGCACTGTCATCTGACCTACTGACCAAACTAAAAACCCCTGGGTCTTTGCATCCACATTAGAACTTCTGGGCCTTTCTACCTACCTTTAAGCTGAACTTTCTTTTATGTGTTATCTTCCCCAAGTAGAGAGTGAGCTTTGAAACCAAGGATTACCTCGTTTTTTTCTATTTATATCCCTAGCACTTTGCTTTTCATTCATTCATTCACCAATATGGTGTTTGTTATTGTGTCCACTGCTCTACCCAATTAGGTACTCTGCCTCTTCTATCAACAGCAGTCTTTGGCCAGAACCTTTTGTGATCACTGTCCTCAGTTCTTAAAATACTGTTTCCAACTGCAGGAACATTCTGTGACTTTGGCTAATGTCCTACCAACTACTGCATATAAGAGGCAGCCGTTCTCTCTCAAAGAGAACTTCTCCCTTCTCTCTCAAAGAACTCACATGAATTTAAACCTTGTCTGTCTTCTAGTGGAGCTGTCTTCCATATAAATAAGGCACAGGCTTGTATTATTCTGTATGCTGTGTGTTATCTTCCTGTCCTCACACTCACATGTCTGGTTTTAATGGGGGTCATAGATCCATAAAGACTATAGAATTGGGCCTTCAGGCTCCAAATTACTTTAGAATGAATGCTAGCCATTGCTGAGTACATCATGAAGACATCCAAGAGACACACGATTTACTGTGCTTGGTCACATGAACGACAGCAACACTCCTCTGAATCCTAAATAACCTCATTCAATTTTCTGTTTTCCATTGCCTTAACCCTACCTGTTTTATGATAGGATAAAATGACATTATACAATTTAAATTCCAAATAATCTCATTATATTTTTCTCCTCTCAGGCATGACTTATCTTTTATGTAATAAAGGAGAGAAAAAAATGTGAACCTGATCATTCCATGGGTCTCTGTGTAAACTGATGCAAATAAATTTTTCTGTTTGGCTTTTTACTCCTACTTTTAAACATAATGGTGGGGGAGGCTGCAGAAAACACCAAGAAAGAGAATGAAATCACCTCCTCAGCTGCAATTGCCTTTTTAAACTGAAAAATAGATACCTCTCCAGTACTAGTATGTGAATATAAAAACATATCGGTATAGAAAAGAAATGAAAGTTCATGCATGGTTTTGGTGCAAAAGTTTTCTCTTTGAAAAATAATCCAAATATTCGGCTAAATATTTTAATGTTAAGTCTTTCTGTCAGGGTTTTATTTTTGGCAAAATAAATTTTTATTTTGATTGTAGGATAGAAATGGGCATGTTGCCCATACATTGGTCAACAGAGGGTTGGGGGGGGAGGGGTAAAGAGGAATGAGGAGTGGGTATTTATTATTTAAACTTCAATTTCTCTGATACTCTGCACTGTATTCTTTGTCCATATATAGATTTTGATGCCAGGCAATCTCTTATGCCAATAGGAGCTATTTAATTACTGCCAAGGAATGTCAGGTTGACTTAATCATTGGCTCCTTTACTTCCCTCTTCCTAGAAACCAACTTGCAAACATCAATATACTGATAAAAATGACTCAGACAATTATAGAAAAGAATATGGGAGGTAATTTTTTTTTGAGGAGGGAAGGCAGGGCAGTTAGGGTTAAGTAACTTGCCCAAAGTCACACAGCTAGTAAATGTTAAGCTTCTGAGGCGGGATTTGAACTCAGGTCCTCCTGACTCTAGGGCTGGTGCTCTATTCACTGTGCCACCTAGCTGACCTAGATAACTTTTTTATTTAAATTAAACCTGGATCAAGGGGCAGTAAGGTGGTGAAATGAATAGAGCACCAGTTCTGGAATGAAGAGGATCTGAGTTGAAATATGGCCTTACACACTTACGAGCTGTGTGACCTTGGCCAAGTCACTTAATCCCAATTTCCTCAAAAAAAAGATAAAAATTAAGCCTGGATCAGAGGTTTGGGATTGTGCCAGTTTCTACCAATGGGTAAAAGAAAACCTCCTTCATCTTCTCTTTTTTTGTAGAGATAGAATAAATAACAATTCTCCATATTAGAGGATATTAGGAAAAAGCTATATAATGACTACATTCACTAGAGTCAATTTTAACTCATACGATGTCATGATGATACATTTCTAATAACGTGCTTTTAATTTATTCCAGTTTACAAGATTTAACAGACCATCTTCCTGACTTTTCACTTGGTTCTTGGTGTCCCTCATTCCTGCTGCTTTGGTCAACTTTCATCCATATTACAAACTAATTTGCTCGTTGGCTTTTGTTCAGTACTTTTTTCTCCTGAAGCTATTTCTATACATATGTATAGAATTAGACATGGCCAAGAGATTTGGTTTCCCTGTCACTTAGAGAGGCCATGGGGTAAATCTGCAGTGAATAGTAATAGGCAAATTTGTATTATAACTGATCTGGTAGGACAGCTCTAGCCATTGAATGTACTTTAAAATTTGAATCAAGAAACCTCAAAATAAAGTTTAATGATTCATTTAGAAAATGGATACACATGACATATTTTATGAAACTAAAGACAAGCTGAGATAAAATATACCTCATATCATGGCCAGCATCCACAGATGATAATGATAATTGATGATAATGAGTAGATTACAAGATGGAGTTAATTTTTAAGTTCAAGTACTATGTTGCCCCCTGGTGTTTGGAACACAGAAATAATATAAGTTCTCCAAAAACTATGAACTACTGGGAGTTAACTCTTCTTCAAATGACAAAAACCAGTCCTTGAAAGTTGTGTGCTTGTTCCTCACTACTATGTTTAACTTCAAATAATTATTACAAGTGCTATTGTTTGCTCACGTTTGGCTGCATCTTACAATTACTTTTAGTTTTTTTCCCACTAATAATGTATCTCTTCCTTGAGATATAAGAATAATCAGAGGCTATAATTTTTTTCTTTCAGAGCCTTTAAATAATGATAACATCCTTTTAATTAACTTAACCCTTTAAATACTGCACAATAAACTAGCCTGAGACATTATTTGATCATGCATGCACATGTGTGCGCGCACACGTGTGTGTGTATGAAGAGGGTGAGACCAGTGAATGGAGCAACACAAGACTAAATCACTGTCTGAAAATTGTGTTTGGCATGTCTATAAATAACTTGTCATTAGTAAATGCCTAAGATTTCACGGTAATCTGACATATACTAAAAGGATAATCTCTTTAATTAGCAAATGGATATCATTTCTACTTTATAAATTTATTATAAAATTCAAATTCCAAATAAATGGCCTACTTAAACATTGCTCCAACCTCTTTCTTCATCTAAGAAAGGCTTCTATTTAGCTTTTTTGAAGGGTCTATAATAAATTTCAAAATCCAAATTCTCTATAATTTCCTAGCAGTAAAAAAAAAAAGCAGAAAGAAGGAAGGAAGGAAGGAAGGAAGGAAGGAAGGAAGGAAGGAAGGAAGGAAGGAAGGAAGGAAGGAAGGAAGGAAGGAAGGAAGGAAGGAAGGAAGGAAGGAAAAAACATAAGCAAGAAAAAAAAGGTGACTTAGTAAACTAGAAATGTCTATAAACAAACTAGTGTTTCATAATTAGGTCCCTGAAGATCTATTACTCTTTTAGAATTTCAACTCATTTTACATATTTGAAACATGTCAGTAAGTCAGCAACTGAGCACTCCTCATGCAAAGAGTACTCTGGGGAGTTACAACCTGACACAGGGAACATGTTGGTTATGCTCATAGAGCTCACAATGAGACTCTAATTGTAAGCCTGCAATTGCATTCATTCTTCTAATCCAGAATTAGGAAACACACACCAAAATATTTCATCAAGAGGAGAGAAAAACATCTTTAATATGTATCTTTAATATTTTTAAAAAATATTTTAAAATTATTTTTGCTCTTCCTAGCAGCTTTATACTTTCCCACTGCTTTTGACTCTGGTCTTTGGCAGTGCTTGAAGTAAGGCATCAGAAAGAGCATGATTTGAGTCACTGCAGGAAGGATAACCTCTGGTGAGTAGCAAAAGTGGCTCAGGTTTTTCTTTTCTTCTTCAAGCTTGTTTCTTATAGTAGGACCAGACTCTCTCTGAGATTTTTCTTCCTCAAAACTTGGTCATAGTATCATCCTGGTGGATTGGGCTTAGTTGGCCTCTCTAGTTTTATGTTCTTTTCAGGGAGTCCTCCTCCCAGATATTATCAAAAACAATTAACTTTGGAATAGACAGTTTTTAAGTACATAGGAAAATGAAGCCGTTAGCTCAAATTGAAGTCAATTTCCCAAAATGGACTGGGATCAGAATTTTTCTTTCATATTTCTGCACTTTGGTTTTGAATCAGTGACATCAAAAATATTTGTTTTTTGTTTTTTTTCTCTAAACACTGATGTCAAGGGGGCAAACGAGATGTCTTCAAGTATCTGAAGAACAATTTTGTGGAAGAGGGATACCATTTATACTGCAGAAGTCTGGGGGGCAGATTTAGAAAGGATGGATAGATATTAAAAAGGAGGCATATTTCAGCTGAATATATCAGATTTTGTAACAGAGGTATCCAAAAATGGAATGTGCAGAGACCATGATTTTACTTTTTGTTGTAACCCCAGTTCTCAGCACAGTGCCTGGAACATAGTAAGACCTTAATATGTGCTTCTTGATTGATGGTCAAATAGAGACTTAAAATCACTTACTGGATGGCAGTGGAGAGATTCCTACATGTTATAAGTGTCACAGACATTACACCTGCATTGGGAGCCTAGACTATGAGCTCTCCAAATTGCGTGAGCTACCATCATCCTTACTTGTTTCCAAATTCCTGCTTCCTAAGAATAGATCATTTGAGAAACATAACAGTTCCCTTGTGAACAAGTGCTACTTTCTAAGCTAACTTAATTGTACTACTAAGAATTCTTACTCACTAATAATAAGTAATAATTAATAATTTAAAGAGAAACTCTTCTCTAGTTGATTTTTTAGAAAACAAAATATTTATCCTTAAGTCAGATCTCACTGCCTTCTTTGTTTCAGTTTTGGGTTTGTGTAGATAAATAGATGGTAGATGGATAGATGATAGATACATAAATAGATTTTATAACTAAATGGACGGATAGATTGGTGGGTGGGTGGATGAATCAATGGGAATGGGTAGATTTAAGCACTGATTTGAACTGTTTAAGCATGCTGGAATATCCAGGTTCCAATTGTTAAACATTTAACAGCGATATTGTGCTTTACAGTACTGTCATACATTTATTTCCCTCTATAGTTTAAAAACACCAGGGTGGTGCTTCTGGGGAGTCACCAACATGATGGCTCTACAGAGATAAGGCAGTTTTGCCTTCTGATTCTCTGTGGTGCTCTGATAAATACACCATTACATTGTTGTTGACATTCCCTCCACTGTTGCAAATAGCAACCCCAGAACAACTTCCCTTCTTTGTGTCCTTGTCTCCTAGTGAGCCCCCAACAGATGAACTCCCCATTGAGCTCAAGGCCTTCCACTTTTAGAAGGCTGACTGTATGCATCTTTCTTTTCTCCCAGCAGATTGACTCAAATATTTAGCCTCCAGCTTTCTAAAGTTATTTTCTCTATAGATTTGTTTGTGTTATGAGGCAATTCTCAGCAGGGAAAATAATCTCTTTTAGTCAGTGAATATTAATTGATTACCTATTATATGTCCCACAGCTGGTTATTATTGTTCCCTGCCACAGATTTCACATAACAATGTGCCTATGCATCCTTTATTCATTTACCATTCATTATTTTGTAATGCAGTTATTTGTTAATGTGGTAAACTATAGACTCCATGAGGGCAGGAGCAATATCTTATAAAAACTTTACATAGCACCCTATTGTTTCTTATGAGCCCTCATCTGGTATGCTTCCAAGATCCATTAACCATTCTGAGGTAAGAAGTTCTTTGAAAAGAGTATTTAATAATGTGGTATACTATGTTGTGCAAAAACACCCTCTCCCCTCCAAAGTCTGGGATATACTTTCTCATGTGCACATATGTGCACAGGGGAAAATGTGCCCCAGTTTAGAGAACACATGGGGCAAAGGGGTACCTCCCAGCTCCTGTTTGGGTGGAAGTTTTTTTTCCCCTTCATGGAATCATCATAAAGTTCCCCAAGATGTCACTCTCTGCTGGGTTCCAAGGGTTAGTGTTTTTGTAGAGCTCATAGTTGCACCTCTTTTAGCTTTAAAGAGGATCTGACCCCAAACTGAAACCTGCCTTCCCTTGGTATGTGTCCACTTCATGCTTAGGCTACTGTTGTTCCTGGTGTACTGTTACTAGGCCTATTGGGCAGTCCAGATCTTCCAGTCTTTCAAAATTCACAAGATCGTCATCCAGTCAAAGTCTGAACTGGAATAAAGATACCAGGTGTGAAGGTAGATTCAATCTTCCTCCTTCCACTACTCACTGGGTACAGGCTCTAGACTAGCTCCTTAAAGTGTTCTTGAAGCTTGGTTTATTGGTATATTATTATATGTGTGTCCATACGTACACACATATTTATGTATGAATGTATGTATATATGTATACACACATGTATACACGTGTGTGCATGTTTATATATGTACATATATTCAATGATATATTGTAATGTTAATGAGAATGTGAAGATCTTCCCTGTCCCTTAATAAGCCTAAGGGAATTTGAGGACCTTCTCTGATTTGAAAATATACTCTGCCCCCTAATAAGCAGAATAAGGAGCCTGTGGTGAAAGGAGTTTGCTGAAGGGTAGAGCAGAGCCAACAGGAGAAACTTGCTTAGGGGAGGCTTGTTTTTCAGGAAGGTCCACACCTTGCTACTTTGTGATTGGGCAGTGGGTCACGTGGATTGTGACATCCTCTGACCCAGGAGAAGGCTATATATACCCTGATGTGAGGTTTTGCTTTGGGGATCACTTTGGGAAGAGTTGTGTGATTTGGCCAGATGAGACTCTGGGCAGACATTGAGCTCCCTGGCTTTGAAAACCCAGATGTTGGTGTTTCTCTGTCTGGTGACTAACTGTCTGAATGCACATGATGGTCAGACAGCTAGAAGCCCTGTCGGTTTGTTGAATTATGCTGTTTTCTTTATCTGTATTTTTTTTCTGCTTGTAACTTCTGTTTGTATTCTCTAAGTTCGGGGTGCTGACTTTTTCTCCTGAACTAGGTAAATGATATAAGTTTGTTTAAAGTAAGATAGTTCAACCCTTTTTGAGTTGCTTTCCTTTAGAAAGGCAGATCAAAGAACCTGTGCTAGTAGCTATCCTGGGTATGCTAGGGTGCTTGCTATTACATATGTTTGATATATATATATTCAATGATAATGACTAATTTTTTCAACCTATCCTATTATTTTTCTGGTGTAGCACCATCAGATTTCATTGAATGGTTAAAAGAATTTTACTCCTCCCAAACTGATTAAGCACTTGTTCACATCTAATTTATGGCTGTTTTGATTGATTGATGATTCCATAGAGGTGTACAGGCCTTGTCCACACCTGTTTTCACCTTTGATTAATTAACTCTGTCAAGGAAGAGGTTTTCTCACCTGATAAAGGTATCTGGGTATAGTTGTGTCACGTATGTTACATTTATTGGAGTATAAGGTACCCTTTTTACATTTTTTCCCTCAAATCTAGCGCAGTGCTCTTAATTCAACAGGTGCTTAATAAATGTTGAATTGAATTCTATTGAGCTGAATGTATTCAACATCAAATTAAGTGCTATGCTGATACAAAAAAAAGTCCCTAATTCAAGAACCTCAAAATCTAATTGAGCAATAAGACTGGTGAAATAGAGGACAAACTCATGCTAAACTGTTTAGCATGAATCCCAGTGCCATAGATAGGGAAAGTTAGGGAATATTTCAAGGACTTGAACCAGACCTTGAAGAGTCATTAGGATTAGAATGGGGGGAGAGTGGAAAGTTACAGTTCCTTATTCAAAATCCCTTTGCTGACAATAGGAAGGAATTTTTCATAAAGAAAAAACAAGGACCCTCATAATTTCAAAAGGAGATCCTGTCTTCATGCATGTCAGATGCCTCTCTCTGTTAACAAAATACACTTGGAAACCAAATGACTCTCTTGATGCAGCACACACAGCTGGAGGAAAGAGAGTGTCTATATTCCCAAGTTACCTCTAGCCTTTATCATTTCTCACTCTCAGCTTCCAAGGGACCTGACAGGCTATATAGTCTGGGAGGCTATTTTCAATATCTCTTGACAGTAAAAGACCTTAATGCCATAATGATTCACCTTTATGGTGAAGAGGAATAGAGGTTTGTGTTACACACTGTGTCTCATCATAGAAGCAGAAGAGATGGAGGAAGGAATTGCCTCCTGGCTAGGTGTGACTGTATAATGCTTATTGAGGTTGCAAGCTAAGACAAAGGCCAAGAACTCAGGGGCCCCTATTTCTTTTTCTTGTCTGTAACCTTCCATTATACAAATTGTCTATATTTCCCTTTGTTGCATTTGAAAGATGTATCTAAGAATCTCTCAAGGGGGCATTTTGAAGACTCATTAGTTAAACTTTATTAAGTGCTAAGAATGATATGAATATGTAAAGTTCTACATATGATTACATTGCAGCTTTATTTTTGTACCATACAACTGTATCTGTCCCTAAGTGCTTTGTACAATTGGATCATAATGGTTACAAAAAGTGGAAATAACAGTTGGGGAAGAAAAGAATTATGAGGCAAAGGGCACAAAGAAGAATGTTTTCAGGTGGGATTTGAAAGGAGAATGAGAGGCAATGAGGCAGAGAAATAGGGACAAGGCTGTTCCAGATGGCAAAAACTACAGAGATCGGGATTACACAGACTTGCAAACAAGTAAATATAGGAAGAGATATATTCCAGAAACACAGGAGAGAGGAGGAAGACAAAACTATGTCCGGGAGGTTGGATAGACCCAAACATGAGAAACCTGGGCCCAGAACCAAAACTCCAAGCCTCCATGGACTGGGTTAAAATGGTTTGTTGGTTTTGTTTGTTTGTTTGTTTTCATATAATTGTATTTCTTAGCTCATCTCCCCGCCTAGATTTCCTTTAAGAACATTTCACTTGAATTTGTGGTTACCTTTTCTAGTAACCCTAACTCCCCAGGGATATATATCATCCACTAACCTTAGGATACTGCTTTGGAGTTGAGGCCCCCTTCACTTTACTAAGAGTCAACCCTTTTCCCCAGATCTAGACAGTTCATATAACAACAACAACTGACATTTATATAGCACTATGTTCCAGCCACCGTGCTAAATGCTTTACAGTTGTTACCCCACTCGATTCTCAACAACCTTCAGAGGTAGGTGATACCATAGCAACAGCAAAAATTTTTTAAAATCAGATTTATTGCTCCATATTGTGGCTTTGTCCCTTGATGTCCTTGGCTCTGGTATTCTTCCTCTGGGTCCAGGAGCCTGGGTTCAGGAATGCCATTACTTAACCAGGAACTCCTCTGTTGCTCTGCCAAAGTCACTCCATTGCCACTGGTTGATGTTACCGCAGCTGCCAAATACAGTTCTGAGCTTGGCCCAGGAGTTGCTCACTGTGCCAGTAATGATTCCACCAACTGCCTCTATCATCTACAATCTTTATCACATTACCATATAGTATTACCATACTATATCATTCCTCCTTTTCTGGGGAGCACATGGTTATCTAGGCACATGGTTCCCCAGAGGGGCCATACAGTTATACAGGCTTCTTTATTAGGAAACCAAGTACATATGTACCTTAATGGCTTCTTCTCCGTTCAACCTCTTACCTCTTGTTCTCCGTCTGTGTCCTCCATTTCAAAGACGTAGGCCAGGTATAATAACTGGTCATGAATCAAAGCATGACCTACATATTTCTCTCATTTTCATTATCTCCTTATTCACTTCCATAAAAAGAACCAAGTTTCTTAAAAGCAAACAAACAAAAAAGACCAATAACCTTTATTTGACCCTTTCAAACACTCTATAAGCATACTAAAAAGATATTGCAGGTTTGGATCCAGATCACTGAAATAAACATCACAATAAAGTGAGTCACACAGATTTTTTGGCTTCCCGGTGCATATTAAAGTTATGTTTACACTATATAGTTATCTATTAAGTATGCAATAGTATTATGTCTAAAATATGTACATACCTTAATTTAAGAACACTTTATTGCTAAAAAAAATGTTAACCATCATCTAAGCCTTCAGCAAATCATAATCTTTTTGTTGGTGGAGGATCTTGTCTTACTATTGATGGCTGCCAACTGATCAGGGTGGTGGTTGCTGAAGGTTGAGGTAGCTATGGCAATTTCTTAAAACAACAATGAAGTTGGCTCTATGAATTAAGTCTTCCTTTCACTTGAACACTTAGAAGCCATTGTAGGATATTAATTGGCCTGATTTTTCAATAGTGTTGTGTCTCTGGGAATAGAGAGGAGAGAGAGAGAGAGAGAGAAAGAGAGAGAGAGAGAGACAGAGAGAGAGAGAGAGAGAGAGAGAGAGAGAGAGAGAGAGAGAGAGA
>NW_027185834.1:0-22864 GCF_028583685.1 Petaurus breviceps papuanus | reverse complement strand
ACACACACACACACACACACACACACACACACACACACACACACACACATACAAACACACACACGCACACCCTGAGTGGGGTCAAAAAGTATATCCTGCAAGCCACAACGAGCAAAAGCAGGACTCACACCAGGATATCCCAGGGTCTTCTGGATCCCTATCACTCAACCCTGAAAACTCATATAGAGCCCTAAAGATCCAGAGCTCTGAAACTCAAAGTTCCAGAGAGGCCTAAGCCCTAAAGTTGGAGATCAGCATACGAAATCAGCTGACCAAGAGGAAGATTAAGCAGGGCTGTCTATTCTAAACAAAAGTATATCAGGGAGGTGGGGCTGGGGCCCTAGTACAAAGACTCCATTCAAAATCTAAAGCTGGTGAGAAGAGTAAACCAAAGAAGACAACAATATGTGTAAAAATTGTCAGTTAATAGATTCCCCTAAGAAGGAGAGAAAAACTCCATAACAATTGCGAATAAAGACTCAAAGGGAAGGAACAGATTTTCCTCTAGGGCTACATAAATACCTAGAAGAAATGAATAAAAAGAAAAAATTAAAGCTGTATAGGAAAGAAAGGAAAGGAAGATGAATAGCTTAGAAAAGAACATGGAAAACCTTACCCATCTAATGTACTCCCTCAGAACTAGAATAACTCAAATAGATTTCCATGAAACAGGAAGAATATTAGAACAAAATCAAAAGACTAAAATCCTACAAGTAAATGTAAAATATCTGATATCAAAAAGAACTGACCTGAAAAATAGGTCAAGGAGAGGTAATTTAAGAATCAGTGGACTCTCTGAAAATCATGATTTGTAAAAGCCTAGACAATATATTTCAAGAAATGATAAATGAGAACTTCTCAGATCTATTAGAACCATAGGGCAAAGTAAAGATGGAAAGAATCCACTCACCATCTACTAAAAGCAACCCCAAAAGGAAAAGTCCTAGGAATGTCATAGCCAAAGTCCAGAGTTCCCATAAATATTGCAAGTATCTAAAAAGAATTCAGTTACTAAGGAACTTCAGCAGGATCATACAAGACCTGGTAACTTCTACAAAAAATTATAGATCCTGTGCTACAATATTCTAAAAAATGCAAGTCATAGGCTTACAAATGAGAATAACCTTGTAAAGTTTGGCTTTTATAAAATGGAAGACTTTCAAGAATTTCTGATGAAATGATAAGAGCAGAAATGCAACTTTAAAATATAATAAAGACAAGAACCAAGAGAAACCTAGAAAAATAAATTTATTTGAATATTTGGAAGGATGGTATGATGATGTAGTATTAACATTTTAATAGAGAAAGAAGAAACTAGTGTCCCACCAGAACCTAACTCTTTTCAAAGGTATTGAGGGAGTTAATAGAAAGAAAAAGAAAACATTTGAGTGGATCGTTTGTGTTCTGAGGGCTTGGAAAGGAGAAGAAGGGAAAGGATAAGATGGAAAGGGAAAAAAAAACTAGAATCCAAGGGGACACTTACTAATTGAGTAATGGATGAACAAATGATGGGATATTAATATAATGGAATATTATTGTTCTGTGAGAAATGATACAAAAGGATAATTTCAGAGACTCTCAAGTAGTATGAAATGATGTAGACTGAAGTGAGCAGAACCAGGAGAATAATTTATAGGACAACAACATTTATAGGGCATGCATAAGAAAACAACAACAACAAAAACCTCTCTGAAACACTTAATAACAACGACCAAAGAAATGACCAACAATGTCTTCAGAGAGTTTATGAGAGAGCCAATGGTGCTGCCCACCAGTTGACAAAACATCACAGGCTTAAGGTACATAAAGAGATATTTTCGGATGTGATGTTGTTTAAATTGATTTTTTTTACTTGAATATGGCTTATTGGTTGCACAGGTTTGTTCCCCGCTCTCCCCCCACCCCAGTTCTTTTTTTGTTGTTGTTTTTAGGTAATTGAAGTAAATAACTTGTCCACAGTCACACTATCTGAGGCTGGATTTGAACTCAGGTGCTCGTGACTCCAGGGCCAGTGCTCTAGCCACTATACCACCTAGCTGCCCCCTTTCTCTTTTGATTTTTAATTAGCAAAGGAATAGGGAGAGAAGACAATGATAGAAATAGTGATGTCATTCAGAAAAGAGGACATGAAAACATTTTTTAAATGAACTATAGGGAAGAGAAATAAGTTCAAATGCAAGCATAGACAAGTAGGACAATTTTGAAAAAAAAAACTGTACAACACTGTGTGTATGTATGTATGTGTGTGTGTGTACATATATGTATGTAATTGAGGCAGGATAGTATAGCAGATAAGAGTAGTAGGCCTGGAATCAGAGAGATCTCAGTTCAAATCCTGCCTCAGACAGTCACTATCTGTGCGACGCTGAGCAAGTCACTTAATCTCTGTTTGCCTCAGTTTCCTCATATGGAAAATGAGGATAATAATAGCAAGTAACTTCCAGGATTATCGTGAGGCTCAAAGGAGGTAATAATTGTAAAGTTTCTCATAGTACCTGGCATATAATAAGTGCTATATAAATGTGAGTGATGATGGTGATGATGATGATGATACGTATATATTAAAATCTATCAGTATGAAATGTGTATTCGTCATTTCACATGCAATCTTTTCTTTGTGTTCTAATTTTTTGTGTTTAAGTTTGAAATAAAATAAAATGTTAAAAACTTACAAATGTTCATTTCAATTCTATTCTTATAAAATATACTTGGTGAGATCTAAGAGGAAAAAAGGTCTTAGTGATACACCATAACTGTATCTTCTCCATACATATAGGCAACAATTTTAAGACATTTTAATTCATTTAGGAGAAACAATAACTTTAGCTCTAGCTGGAGGAGGCCTAGAGAACCCCCCCACCCTGAAGCTAGGAAGCTGTGGCTCAGGCTTTCCCTCTCACAGAACCTGGGTCTGTGCCCTTCAGAGTAACCTCTTAGTGCTCTAGACAACTGTTTAAGATTCTAAGTTACTGAGAGGATGCTGACCTGCACTGGCAAAGGGATGTTTCCTCACCTGGGAGTTTCCTGTATTAATAAAATCCCAAGTCCATTCCCTCTCCCAGTCAAGAAGACATCTAGGGAATTTTAAGCAGGGTACCACAACTCCCTATCCTGCATTAACAAGTGGAAGGTAAACTAATGGTGTTGAATCATGACAAATCAGTGACATATATCCTCGAAGTACCCAGGATGAGATAAAGGTGTTGTAAATCACAGTAACAAAAACAATTACAAAATCATTAAAATATGAAATCTTTGTGATATTGATAGACGATTCTAATGTACTCTAGTCAATTAGAACATGGGCAATCAATCTTTCAATCAACAACCAGTGTTTTAGATTAGTGGTTTATGGTTACTATGGCATTAAGAACTTTTAACTAAGAACAACTAGTTGGCAGAGAGCATAGGTTGCTGGATTTAGAGTCAGAAACATATGAGTTCAAATCTATCCTTGAAGCTAACTAGGAGACCTTGGGCAAGTCATTAAACTGCTCTCAGCCTCATTTTCTTCACTGCATCAAAAAAGGTACCTTGTTTTATGAGCAGAATTGCAGTAGCACAAAAGAAATGGGAGATGCACAAATTTAGAGACATTTCTATCCCAAATGTTCCAATGGACTGTTTGAAAGTAACCTGTGGTAGTGCCTTCAAGATCATATTGCACTGATCAGCTACAGTAGGACACACTGTACCTTTACCCAACATCATGATGTCATTGTTCCTCTTTGACTACAAGGGATGACAACAAAAACATTTTCCTCATTTGTGAAAATGGAGATAATAAGCATGCGTACCTCAAGGGACGGTTGTGAGGATCAAGTCAAGTCAACAAGCATTTAGGAAGCACCTACAACATGCCAGGCAGAGTGTCAAGCACTGGAGTTACAAAGAAAGGCAAAAGACAATCCCTGCTCTGAAGAGGAGCCAACAGGCAAATCACTATGTACAAACAAGACATATACAGGATCAATTGGAGATACCAACAGAAATAGGGTGCAGACGTTAAGAGAGATCAGGAAAGGCTTCTTGAAGAAGGGGATAGTTTAGCTGGACCTGAAAGAATCCAGAGAAGCCAAGAGACAGAGATGAGAAGGGAGAGAATTCCAGGCATGGGGGACATGCCTGGAATCAGGAGGTGGAATACAAGGAGGTCATTGCCACTGGATTATAGAGAATGAGATGGGGAAAGGGGAAAAAGGATGGGGGATGGGGCACCAACCCAAAGTCTCCTCCCCTAGATCTCTTGATGTTAAATGAACAACATAACTTCCTTTCCTTTCATTACTTTACTGGCCCATCTTTTTTATTTTTGGTCAAACATTTCTCCAGTGACATCCTTCACAGTGCTTCCCTTGCCCAACTCCCCACCTGTAGCATATTTTAGCTTGCTTACAACCACCTTACACTTTTCTATTTCCCTTTCACTCACTTTGGGTCTCAGTATCCACAGTTGAATAATTCGAGGGGATGGAGTTGAGATCTTTAATCATCTTGAATTCAAGGCTACTTAATTTATTCCCAGTGCCTAGCACATAGTAGGCACTTAATGATTGGCTGATAATGCTACAGTTTAAAAATTTTTTACTTTATTTTTTAATTAACAAGTATTTATTTTCTCTTCTGCTTACCCACCAAAAGGAAAGAAAAAGAAAACCCATGTAATAAATATGCATAGTCAAGCATAACAAATTCTCACACCAGCCATGTCCAAATTTGTATTTCTCATCCTCTAACTTGAAAGTCATGCAGAACATCCAGAAGAGAACCTTGCCAGTGAATAGCACTGATATTTTCGGATAGAGAGGATACATAAATAATAGCTAGTGGGTTTTTTTTTAGCACTTTAAAGCTGGCAAAGCATTTTATAAATATTATCACATTATATTCTCACAACAAGCCTGGAGATAGGTGCTATTATTATCTTGATTTACAGATGAGGAAAACTGAGATTTTCCTGGGTGTGTTAGTCACCTCTCTGAAGAGTTGATGACAAAGCTCCTTTAACAGACAGCTCCTGGGAGAAATGGGGAAGAATACTGAGGTGATTTTTCTTGTGGCAGAACAGCTCTTACATTCTATGGTTCACCTTCATAAAGGGTGGAGTGTTGAACTTCATATCCTAATTGTTTCAGCTTTGAGGTGCCACGGCTCATTAAAAATTCTAATTTCTTATTGATTCCCCGTGGCTTTTCAAAAGGGAAGGGCACTTCTAATGCGTTGTATGAAGAAGCCAGTCATACACTATCATCGGGTATTGAAGGCAATCAGAGTCCAGATTTCAACTCCCATCACTGCTGAGTGTTTGCTTGTCAGGTCTCATTTGTTGACAGTGTTCAAACGCGTGTAATTTCTTACAAGGCATTCTTTAGGAATGTGAGGACATGACAGTTAGGAAGAAAAGATTGTACAGTGGGTGAACTGAAGGGTTTTGGAAATTGACTTTGTAAAGTCAACTTGATGTCAGTATTAGTATGCTCACGAAATTTCTGAACAGACTTTCAGGTGGTGAATTGATCAAGATGAAACTACAGAGAACCATATTCTGCATCTCTCCTATCTAATATCCAGAACTTTTCCTAGTGAATGAGACATATTTTCCAGGATATTTGTAGGTAACATTCCTCCTTCCTGAGAAAATTTCACTGATCAGGTCAGTATAGTCTCTGTCACCAGTCTCCTCACAGGATGGGAGTCTAGACAAATATCAAAGGTGAAACACCACACCAGTTGTCCCAAGCAATAATGAAACATTACATTTAGATGCTTTGGAATAAACAAGTGGAACCATTCTCAGCCATGACCTAAGAGTGCCATCAGCGAAATTATCATGATCATCATAATTCTTTAAATATAGTGATTTGTAAAGGTCTCAAGGCCTAAGGGGCGAAAACTGAATTCTGAGTTCATCAATTAAGATCCACCTCTGTTTGCTGTTAGACTTTTAGTACAACGTACTTAACCTTTCTGAGTCTCTCATTTCACACACATTGAGCCAGTGGAATACCACTGATATTCTCAGACTGATAGGATACAACAGCTTTAAAATTGACAATGCACTTTCCAAGTATTATCTCATTTGGATCTCACAACAACTCTGAGAGATAAGGGCTATTATTATTCTCATTTTACACATGAGGAAACTGAGGTAGACAGAGGTTAAATGACTCACCCAGGGGTCATGTAACTAGGAAATGTTTGATGCTGGATTTGAACTCAGGTCTTCCTAATTCCCGATTCAACCACCACTATCCATTGCATCACCTAGCTGCTTCTGACTAGATTACTATAGATTATATTTCCAGGGGGTAGGGAGGAGAGAGAATAATCTTGGCATATAAAGCTGCTTACTTCTCTTTCAAACTCTCTTGCTGTAGGTTAGTCCTCTTTTTATTTTATTTTTTATAGATACATACTGCAATTGATTTGGGAAAGTTTGTATGGAAATCCCCTTCATCAATCCAGATCAGTATTTTACATTCTTAAACATTGATCTGGGACACTGAAATGTTATGTCTTATCCATGGCCACAGAGTTAATATTTGCTGGAGACAAGACTTGGATGCAAGTTTTGATGATATTACTTTCATGATAATCCATTACTATTCCATGTTTTCTTTCTAATCACTTAGGCAACAAAGTGACTTTCCTGAAACCCAGGTCCAACTATGTCACCCCCTTATTCAATACTCTAATGGCTGTCATCTCCAAGATAAAGTATTAAGTCCTCTAGCATTCAAAATGCTTTATAACTAGTCCTCCACATTTGCTGTCTTCTTATACCTTACATCCCACTCCCTTCCAGTCCAGTAACACTGGCCTCCTTGCTATTCTTTGAACAAAACATTCCATTTCTTTTTTTTTTTCTTTTTGGAGGGGAAGCTAGGTGGTGCAGTGAATAGAACATTGGCCCTGGAGTCGGGAGGACCTGAGTTCAAATTTGACCTCAGACACTTAACACAAAAACTAGCTGTGTGACCTTGGGAAAGTCACTTAACCCCAATTGCCCTACCTTCCCCTCCATTTCTTGATCCCTGGGCATTTTCATTGGCCATTTCCCATGCCTGGAATGCTCTCCCTCCTCATCTCCACATCCTGGCTTACCTAGTTTTCTTCAAGTTCCAAAGAAAATCTCACCTTCTACAGGATCTTCCTTCTAGTGCCTTTCCTTTATTGACTATCTCCAATGAATCCTGCACATAGCTTGTTTGTACATAGTCATTTATGTGTTGTCTCCCCCATTACATGGTGAGCTCCTTCAGGGCAGGGACTGTCTTTTGCCTTTCTTTGCATTCCTAAAACTTAGTACAGTGTATGGCATATAGTAGGTGTTCAATAAATGTTTATTAACTATTTATCTAGTAGAATTGCCACCTATTAAAAAAATATAAGGAGGGGCAGAGCCAAGATGGAGGAGCAAGAGAAGGGACTGGATTGAGCTCTCCTCCAAACCCTTCCAAATACCTGTAAAAAATTACTCTAAATGAATTCTAGTACTACAGAATCCACAAAATGACAAAGTGAAGCAAATTTCTAGCCCAAGCCAGCCTGGAAGACCAACAGGAAGCATCTGTCACCCTAAGCTGGGAGCGGAGCACAGTCCAGTGTGGGCCACACAGGTACAGAAAGGGCCAGAGTAGGCCTCAGGGTACTGAATCACTGGCAGCTGTGGCAACTTCCAGGCTTCTAACCCCACAAACATCAAAGACAGCATAGAAGGTCAGTGGGAAAACTCTGTGGGACCTGGGTGAAAGATGAACATGCTCTGGTTGAGGTCTGGCCCCAGCCCCTGGGCAGTGGAGGTAGTAGGGACATCAACAGGTGCTTTTTCTGAAGCTCTGGTCCCACAGATGGTGGGGGATCAAGCAGCTGATAAAAGAAACCCTAAAACCTGGGACAGTACACCCACCCCTCACTGGAAGCAAAGTCCAACCCTAACAAAGAGCTAGAAAGTCAAGCATTTGATTGAGAAGGGGAGCAAAGAATATTAAAAAATGTCAAACTATAGAATCTTACTTTGGTGACAAAGAAGATCAAAACATACAACCAAGACCCACACAAAAAAACTACCCATGTAACCTTGGGCAAGTTACTTAACCCCAATTGCCCTCCAAAAAGGCAAAAAAAAAAAAAATACATTGATTTGCTCCAGTGTTTGGATGACCTGGATCAAATCTGGGCTCAGATACTCAGCACCACACCCAGAAATAACTGGCCATGTAACCTTGAGCAAGTTACTTAACCCCAATTGCTTAAAAAAAAAAGCATACAACAAAAAGAAGACAACAAAGTCAAAGTTCCTGCATCAAAAGCCTCCAAGAAAAATATGAATTGGTCACAGGCCATGGAAGATCTCAAAAAGGATTTTGAAAATCACATAAGAGAAGTAGAGGGAAAATTGGGAAGAGAAATGAGGGTTGCAAGAAAATCATGAAAAAAGGTCAACAGCTTTCTGAAGGAGACCCAAATAATATACTAAAGAAAATAACACCTTAAAAATAGACTGACCCAAATGGCAAAAGTAGTCCAAAAAGCCAATGAAGAGAAGAATGCCTTAAAAAGCAGAATTGGCCTAATGGAAAAGGAGATCCAAATATTCACTGAAGAAAATAATTCCTTCAAAATTAGAATGGAGCAAGTGGAAGCTAATGACTTTATGAGAAATCAGTAAATCATAAAACAGAACCAAAAGAATGAAAAAATAGAAGACAATGTGAAATATTTCATTGGAAAAACCACTGACATGGAAAATAAAACCAGGGGAGATAATTTAAAAATTATTGGACTACCTGAAAGCCATTATTAAAAAATAGCCTAGACATCATCTTTCAAGAAATTATCAAGGAAAATTGCCCTGATATACTAGAACCAGAGGGGAAAATAGAAATTGAAAGAACCCATCAATCACCTCTTGAAAGAGATCCCAAAAGGAAAACTCTTAGAGATATTGTAGTCAAATTCTAGAGTTCCCAGGTCAAGGAGAAAATATCACAAGTAGCCAGAAAGAAACAATTTAAATACTGTGGAAATACAATCAGGATAACACAAGATCTAGCAACTTCTACATTAAGTGACTGAAGGCCTTGGAATATGATATTCTAAAGGTCAGAGTAGCTAGGATTAAAACCAAAAATCTCCTACCCAGCAAAACTGAATATAGTACTTTAGGGGAATAAATTGCTATTCAATGAAATAGGGCACTTTCAAGCATTCTTGCTGAAAAGAACAGAGCTGAATAGAAAATTTGACTTTCAAATACAAGAATCAAGAGAAGCAAGAAAAGGTAAACAGGAAAGAGAAACCACAGGGGACTTATTAAAGTTGAACTGTTTACATTCCTACATGGTGTAGCCCTAATGCAATATTCACAGTGCCAATGGTCACTATAAATATGCCTGCATGGTGCTCAATTGCAAAATATAACACACTCTCTATAGAGAAGACAGAAGTAAAATATTTATTCAGACACCAGAAAACCAAATCCCAAAATCAGTAAGCCAATTCCATCATAGTAGCAAAGAAGTTGATAAGACATAACAGCACAGAGAGCCACAGCATCCTTTAGCTTTCCCACAAACCAACATTTACTCACAAGCCTGTCTCCCTTGGATGCATCCTCTCCTCCATCCAGTCTAGTTACTCTGACTCCCAGCTTCCTATGGGCTTTGCTCCACCCTTCAGCAAACTCCTCCCCCCATAGGCTCCATGTGATTACATTCAGCCTATTAGGGGGCAGGGTATATCTTCAGGGAAGGTCTTCAAATTCCCTTAGGCTTATTAAGGGGCAGGGAAGATCTTCAAATGACCATTACCATTACATATGGAAAGATGGTATTTGTAACTCATGAGACCTTTCTCATATATATACATATGTACAGGGCACAGGATGAATTGAATATGAAGGGATGATATCTAAAAAATAAAGGAATAAGAGAGGAATATACTGGGAGAAGGAGAAAGAGAGAGATAGAATGGGGTAAATTATCTCACATAAAAGAGTGAAGAGAAAGGTTTCACAATGGAGGGGAAGAGGGGGGAGGTGAGAGGGAATGAGTAAACCTTATTCTCATCAGATCTAGCTTAAGAAGGGAATAACATACACACTCAATTGGGCATCTTACCCTACAGGAAAGTAAAGGGAAAGGTGATTGGGGATGGAGGGGATGATAGAAAGGAGGGCAGATTGGGGGAGGGAGTAGTCAGAAGCAAACACTTTTGAAAAGGGACAGGGTCAAAAGAGAAAATAAAATAAGTGGAGGAGGTGTGAGATAGGTTGGAGGGAAATATAGTTAGTCTTTCACGTGGCTATTATGGGAGTGTTTTGCATAACTACACACATATAACCTATATTGAATTGCTTGCCTTCTCAATGAGGGTGGGTAGGGAGGGAGAAGGGGGAGAATTTGGGACTCAAAGTTTTAGAAACAAATGTTAAAAATTGGTTTTACATACAACTGGGAAATAAGATATACAGGAAATTGGGTATAGAAATCTATCTTGACCTATAAGAAAATAAGGGGGAAGGGGATGGGGGGGGCATGATAGAAGGGAGAACAGACTGGGGAAAGGAGTAATCAGAATACATGCCATCTTAGGATGGGGGGAGGGGAGATATGGGAAGAAAATTTGGAACTCAAAATATTGTGGAAATACATGTTGAGAACTAAAAATAAATGATTTTTTTTAAAAGATATGATATGGGGTGGCCAGGTAGCACAGCGAGTAAGAGCACCGGCTCCAGTGTCAGGATGACATGGGGATCGAATCCAGGCTCAGACACTTATTACCCACCCAGAAATACCTGGCTGTGTAACCTTGAGCAAGTTACTTAACCCTGATTGCTTTAAAAAAAAAAAAAGATACGATATATTTTTATGACCTCAGGTTCACCATTGTGGACATAAGATGAGTGTTCTGAAAGTCTGTTTTCTTGGCAAAATGATTGCATAGATCTACTGCTGGGAGGGAGAAAGAGACAGGAAACTTAGACTTCATCTATATATTGATCTCTGCTTATTTTCTTGAAGTCCCTCCCCACACACACACACACACACACACACATATTGCTGCAAAACTATTTGAATAAAAATTCCAATCTGTCATTAAAATGAGTGAGTTTCAGAGTGATCATTTCTTAATTTAACCACAAGATAGTAGTGATAGGTATCCTTTGGGGAGATCCACACTGGTGGTTCATCCATGCCAGAGAGGGTAGAAGTGACTAGGAAATACTAACCTTTTTATGGCTACCTGAGAATCTAAGACCTTTCATCCCTCAGCTCTGCCTTTTACCTTGGGTGATAATTTCCAGGGATGTGTGCATTTGTGGATTTACCTAATCAAAATCAGCTCTGAGTCCTATGCCCCCTTTTGATCAAGCTGTATTTCAATGATCACTAGGTCATGTGACCCTGACCTAATGGAACTGGTTCCCCTCAGGTGACAAACATGATGGAATATTGCACATAATATTTTTACTCCTAGCAAAGAATAAATAAGTGGTACTAAATAACAAGGTCATAATGCACAATAAGAAACAGCAAATGTTTCCAGACTACAAGCTGTACCGTTCTTCTATACCCTGGAAGTCACCCCAAATAAAGAATCCAGTCAGATTGAGAAGTTCTAGGAAGTGTACAGTCTTGAGTGGCCAAAGAAATGTAATAACAGCTTTGTAGAATGTTTGGCTTATTCTCTCCTTGGAAGTGTTCATCAGTCATCGGTAAAGAAGAGCTTAGAGTCAGGGCCTTCACTCACAGCATAGGGAGTGGAGAATTGGAATTCTAAAGGTTTGGATGTTGCTTTTTTTTCTTTTTGGAGGGGGGAGGTCAGGGCAATTGGTGTTAAGTGACTTGTCCAAATTCACACGGCTAGTAAGTGTTAAGTGTCTGAGGTTGAATTTGAACTCAGGTCCTCCTGACTCCAGGGCCAGTGCTCTATTCACAGTGCCACCTAGTGGCCCCAAGGATGTTGCTTTTTCTGTGCTTCTCTTTTTAGCCACTGATGGAGACCTTTGGCTTCATCTGGTTGATGAAGAGGAAGAATGAATAGAATTAGCATCCCTCCCCAAGAAAAAGTTACATCAGTTTGCATGCTCCTGTTTCCCTTTTACTCTGACTTATGCTACCACTCTATATATCCTGTCACCTCTCTTCCTCTTTTCTTGCTCAAAGTCCCCCCTGGATCCTACCACCTTGCCATTTCCCCTCAGACATCCCCCCTGCCAAAATCTGGAAAAGTCCAGAATCCAGCTGAACTGTTTGACTGTTCATACAGCTTACATGAAATGGGACTCATCTCCTCTACTTCTTCCAATGACCTGGAGTATCGTCAAGTTTTGCCAATTACAATGCCACCACATCCTTAGATCCTCAGGCCTTGCCTTCTGGTCTGCTGGTATACTTTATTGTTTTCTAGCACTGTCATCTGACCTACTGACCAAACTAAAAACCCCTGGGTCTTTGCATCCACATTAGAACTTCTGGGCCTTTCTACCTACCTTTAAGCTGAACTTTCTTTTATGTGTTATCTTCCCCAAGTAGAGAGTGAGCTTTGAAACCAAGGATTACCTCGTTTTTTTCTATTTATATCCCTAGCACTTTGCTTTTCATTCATTCATTCACCAATATGGTGTTTGTTATTGTGTCCACTGCTCTACCCAATTAGGTACTCTGCCTCTTCTATCAACAGCAGTCTTTGGCCAGAACCTTTTGTGATCACTGTCCTCAGTTCTTAAAATACTGTTTCCAACTGCAGGAACATTCTGTGACTTTGGCTAATGTCCTACCAACTACTGCATATAAGAGGCAGCCGTTCTCTCTCAAAGAGAACTTCTCCCTTCTCTCTCAAAGAACTCACATGAATTTAAACCTTGTCTGTCTTCTAGTGGAGCTGTCTTCCATATAAATAAGGCACAGGCTTGTATTATTCTGTATGCTGTGTGTTATCTTCCTGTCCTCACACTCACATGTCTGGTTTTAATGGGGGTCATAGATCCATAAAGACTATAGAATTGGGCCTTCAGGCTCCAAATTACTTTAGAATGAATGCTAGCCATTGCTGAGTACATCATGAAGACATCCAAGAGACACACGATTTACTGTGCTTGGTCACATGAACGACAGCAACACTCCTCTGAATCCTAAATAACCTCATTCAATTTTCTGTTTTCCATTGCCTTAACCCTACCTGTTTTATGATAGGATAAAATGACATTATACAATTTAAATTCCAAATAATCTCATTATATTTTTCTCCTCTCAGGCATGACTTATCTTTTATGTAATAAAGGAGAGAAAAAAATGTGAACCTGATCATTCCATGGGTCTCTGTGTAAACTGATGCAAATAAATTTTTCTGTTTGGCTTTTTACTCCTACTTTTAAACATAATGGTGGGGGAGGCTGCAGAAAACACCAAGAAAGAGAATGAAATCACCTCCTCAGCTGCAATTGCCTTTTTAAACTGAAAAATAGATACCTCTCCAGTACTAGTATGTGAATATAAAAACATATCGGTATAGAAAAGAAATGAAAGTTCATGCATGGTTTTGGTGCAAAAGTTTTCTCTTTGAAAAATAATCCAAATATTCGGCTAAATATTTTAATGTTAAGTCTTTCTGTCAGGGTTTTATTTTTGGCAAAATAAATTTTTATTTTGATTGTAGGATAGAAATGGGCATGTTGCCCATACATTGGTCAACAGAGGGTTGGGGGGGGAGGGGTAAAGAGGAATGAGGAGTGGGTATTTATTATTTAAACTTCAATTTCTCTGATACTCTGCACTGTATTCTTTGTCCATATATAGATTTTGATGCCAGGCAATCTCTTATGCCAATAGGAGCTATTTAATTACTGCCAAGGAATGTCAGGTTGACTTAATCATTGGCTCCTTTACTTCCCTCTTCCTAGAAACCAACTTGCAAACATCAATATACTGATAAAAATGACTCAGACAATTATAGAAAAGAATATGGGAGGTAATTTTTTTTTGAGGAGGGAAGGCAGGGCAGTTAGGGTTAAGTAACTTGCCCAAAGTCACACAGCTAGTAAATGTTAAGCTTCTGAGGCGGGATTTGAACTCAGGTCCTCCTGACTCTAGGGCTGGTGCTCTATTCACTGTGCCACCTAGCTGACCTAGATAACTTTTTTATTTAAATTAAACCTGGATCAAGGGGCAGTAAGGTGGTGAAATGAATAGAGCACCAGTTCTGGAATGAAGAGGATCTGAGTTGAAATATGGCCTTACACACTTACGAGCTGTGTGACCTTGGCCAAGTCACTTAATCCCAATTTCCTCAAAAAAAAGATAAAAATTAAGCCTGGATCAGAGGTTTGGGATTGTGCCAGTTTCTACCAATGGGTAAAAGAAAACCTCCTTCATCTTCTCTTTTTTTGTAGAGATAGAATAAATAACAATTCTCCATATTAGAGGATATTAGGAAAAAGCTATATAATGACTACATTCACTAGAGTCAATTTTAACTCATACGATGTCATGATGATACATTTCTAATAACGTGCTTTTAATTTATTCCAGTTTACAAGATTTAACAGACCATCTTCCTGACTTTTCACTTGGTTCTTGGTGTCCCTCATTCCTGCTGCTTTGGTCAACTTTCATCCATATTACAAACTAATTTGCTCGTTGGCTTTTGTTCAGTACTTTTTTCTCCTGAAGCTATTTCTATACATATGTATAGAATTAGACATGGCCAAGAGATTTGGTTTCCCTGTCACTTAGAGAGGCCATGGGGTAAATCTGCAGTGAATAGTAATAGGCAAATTTGTATTATAACTGATCTGGTAGGACAGCTCTAGCCATTGAATGTACTTTAAAATTTGAATCAAGAAACCTCAAAATAAAGTTTAATGATTCATTTAGAAAATGGATACACATGACATATTTTATGAAACTAAAGACAAGCTGAGATAAAATATACCTCATATCATGGCCAGCATCCACAGATGATAATGATAATTGATGATAATGAGTAGATTACAAGATGGAGTTAATTTTTAAGTTCAAGTACTATGTTGCCCCCTGGTGTTTGGAACACAGAAATAATATAAGTTCTCCAAAAACTATGAACTACTGGGAGTTAACTCTTCTTCAAATGACAAAAACCAGTCCTTGAAAGTTGTGTGCTTGTTCCTCACTACTATGTTTAACTTCAAATAATTATTACAAGTGCTATTGTTTGCTCACGTTTGGCTGCATCTTACAATTACTTTTAGTTTTTTTCCCACTAATAATGTATCTCTTCCTTGAGATATAAGAATAATCAGAGGCTATAATTTTTTTCTTTCAGAGCCTTTAAATAATGATAACATCCTTTTAATTAACTTAACCCTTTAAATACTGCACAATAAACTAGCCTGAGACATTATTTGATCATGCATGCACATGTGTGCGCGCACACGTGTGTGTGTATGAAGAGGGTGAGACCAGTGAATGGAGCAACACAAGACTAAATCACTGTCTGAAAATTGTGTTTGGCATGTCTATAAATAACTTGTCATTAGTAAATGCCTAAGATTTCACGGTAATCTGACATATACTAAAAGGATAATCTCTTTAATTAGCAAATGGATATCATTTCTACTTTATAAATTTATTATAAAATTCAAATTCCAAATAAATGGCCTACTTAAACATTGCTCCAACCTCTTTCTTCATCTAAGAAAGGCTTCTATTTAGCTTTTTTGAAGGGTCTATAATAAATTTCAAAATCCAAATTCTCTATAATTTCCTAGCAGTAAAAAAAAAAAGCAGAAAGAAGGAAGGAAGGAAGGAAGGAAGGAAGGAAGGAAGGAAGGAAGGAAGGAAGGAAGGAAGGAAGGAAGGAAGGAAGGAAGGAAGGAAGGAAGGAAGGAAGGAAAAAACATAAGCAAGAAAAAAAAGGTGACTTAGTAAACTAGAAATGTCTATAAACAAACTAGTGTTTCATAATTAGGTCCCTGAAGATCTATTACTCTTTTAGAATTTCAACTCATTTTACATATTTGAAACATGTCAGTAAGTCAGCAACTGAGCACTCCTCATGCAAAGAGTACTCTGGGGAGTTACAACCTGACACAGGGAACATGTTGGTTATGCTCATAGAGCTCACAATGAGACTCTAATTGTAAGCCTGCAATTGCATTCATTCTTCTAATCCAGAATTAGGAAACACACACCAAAATATTTCATCAAGAGGAGAGAAAAACATCTTTAATATGTATCTTTAATATTTTTAAAAAATATTTTAAAATTATTTTTGCTCTTCCTAGCAGCTTTATACTTTCCCACTGCTTTTGACTCTGGTCTTTGGCAGTGCTTGAAGTAAGGCATCAGAAAGAGCATGATTTGAGTCACTGCAGGAAGGATAACCTCTGGTGAGTAGCAAAAGTGGCTCAGGTTTTTCTTTTCTTCTTCAAGCTTGTTTCTTATAGTAGGACCAGACTCTCTCTGAGATTTTTCTTCCTCAAAACTTGGTCATAGTATCATCCTGGTGGATTGGGCTTAGTTGGCCTCTCTAGTTTTATGTTCTTTTCAGGGAGTCCTCCTCCCAGATATTATCAAAAACAATTAACTTTGGAATAGACAGTTTTTAAGTACATAGGAAAATGAAGCCGTTAGCTCAAATTGAAGTCAATTTCCCAAAATGGACTGGGATCAGAATTTTTCTTTCATATTTCTGCACTTTGGTTTTGAATCAGTGACATCAAAAATATTTGTTTTTTGTTTTTTTTCTCTAAACACTGATGTCAAGGGGGCAAACGAGATGTCTTCAAGTATCTGAAGAACAATTTTGTGGAAGAGGGATACCATTTATACTGCAGAAGTCTGGGGGGCAGATTTAGAAAGGATGGATAGATATTAAAAAGGAGGCATATTTCAGCTGAATATATCAGATTTTGTAACAGAGGTATCCAAAAATGGAATGTGCAGAGACCATGATTTTACTTTTTGTTGTAACCCCAGTTCTCAGCACAGTGCCTGGAACATAGTAAGACCTTAATATGTGCTTCTTGATTGATGGTCAAATAGAGACTTAAAATCACTTACTGGATGGCAGTGGAGAGATTCCTACATGTTATAAGTGTCACAGACATTACACCTGCATTGGGAGCCTAGACTATGAGCTCTCCAAATTGCGTGAGCTACCATCATCCTTACTTGTTTCCAAATTCCTGCTTCCTAAGAATAGATCATTTGAGAAACATAACAGTTCCCTTGTGAACAAGTGCTACTTTCTAAGCTAACTTAATTGTACTACTAAGAATTCTTACTCACTAATAATAAGTAATAATTAATAATTTAAAGAGAAACTCTTCTCTAGTTGATTTTTTAGAAAACAAAATATTTATCCTTAAGTCAGATCTCACTGCCTTCTTTGTTTCAGTTTTGGGTTTGTGTAGATAAATAGATGGTAGATGGATAGATGATAGATACATAAATAGATTTTATAACTAAATGGACGGATAGATTGGTGGGTGGGTGGATGAATCAATGGGAATGGGTAGATTTAAGCACTGATTTGAACTGTTTAAGCATGCTGGAATATCCAGGTTCCAATTGTTAAACATTTAACAGCGATATTGTGCTTTACAGTACTGTCATACATTTATTTCCCTCTATAGTTTAAAAACACCAGGGTGGTGCTTCTGGGGAGTCACCAACATGATGGCTCTACAGAGATAAGGCAGTTTTGCCTTCTGATTCTCTGTGGTGCTCTGATAAATACACCATTACATTGTTGTTGACATTCCCTCCACTGTTGCAAATAGCAACCCCAGAACAACTTCCCTTCTTTGTGTCCTTGTCTCCTAGTGAGCCCCCAACAGATGAACTCCCCATTGAGCTCAAGGCCTTCCACTTTTAGAAGGCTGACTGTATGCATCTTTCTTTTCTCCCAGCAGATTGACTCAAATATTTAGCCTCCAGCTTTCTAAAGTTATTTTCTCTATAGATTTGTTTGTGTTATGAGGCAATTCTCAGCAGGGAAAATAATCTCTTTTAGTCAGTGAATATTAATTGATTACCTATTATATGTCCCACAGCTGGTTATTATTGTTCCCTGCCACAGATTTCACATAACAATGTGCCTATGCATCCTTTATTCATTTACCATTCATTATTTTGTAATGCAGTTATTTGTTAATGTGGTAAACTATAGACTCCATGAGGGCAGGAGCAATATCTTATAAAAACTTTACATAGCACCCTATTGTTTCTTATGAGCCCTCATCTGGTATGCTTCCAAGATCCATTAACCATTCTGAGGTAAGAAGTTCTTTGAAAAGAGTATTTAATAATGTGGTATACTATGTTGTGCAAAAACACCCTCTCCCCTCCAAAGTCTGGGATATACTTTCTCATGTGCACATATGTGCACAGGGGAAAATGTGCCCCAGTTTAGAGAACACATGGGGCAAAGGGGTACCTCCCAGCTCCTGTTTGGGTGGAAGTTTTTTTTCCCCTTCATGGAATCATCATAAAGTTCCCCAAGATGTCACTCTCTGCTGGGTTCCAAGGGTTAGTGTTTTTGTAGAGCTCATAGTTGCACCTCTTTTAGCTTTAAAGAGGATCTGACCCCAAACTGAAACCTGCCTTCCCTTGGTATGTGTCCACTTCATGCTTAGGCTACTGTTGTTCCTGGTGTACTGTTACTAGGCCTATTGGGCAGTCCAGATCTTCCAGTCTTTCAAAATTCACAAGATCGTCATCCAGTCAAAGTCTGAACTGGAATAAAGATACCAGGTGTGAAGGTAGATTCAATCTTCCTCCTTCCACTACTCACTGGGTACAGGCTCTAGACTAGCTCCTTAAAGTGTTCTTGAAGCTTGGTTTATTGGTATATTATTATATGTGTGTCCATACGTACACACATATTTATGTATGAATGTATGTATATATGTATACACACATGTATACACGTGTGTGCATGTTTATATATGTACATATATTCAATGATATATTGTAATGTTAATGAGAATGTGAAGATCTTCCCTGTCCCTTAATAAGCCTAAGGGAATTTGAGGACCTTCTCTGATTTGAAAATATACTCTGCCCCCTAATAAGCAGAATAAGGAGCCTGTGGTGAAAGGAGTTTGCTGAAGGGTAGAGCAGAGCCAACAGGAGAAACTTGCTTAGGGGAGGCTTGTTTTTCAGGAAGGTCCACACCTTGCTACTTTGTGATTGGGCAGTGGGTCACGTGGATTGTGACATCCTCTGACCCAGGAGAAGGCTATATATACCCTGATGTGAGGTTTTGCTTTGGGGATCACTTTGGGAAGAGTTGTGTGATTTGGCCAGATGAGACTCTGGGCAGACATTGAGCTCCCTGGCTTTGAAAACCCAGATGTTGGTGTTTCTCTGTCTGGTGACTAACTGTCTGAATGCACATGATGGTCAGACAGCTAGAAGCCCTGTCGGTTTGTTGAATTATGCTGTTTTCTTTATCTGTATTTTTTTTCTGCTTGTAACTTCTGTTTGTATTCTCTAAGTTCGGGGTGCTGACTTTTTCTCCTGAACTAGGTAAATGATATAAGTTTGTTTAAAGTAAGATAGTTCAACCCTTTTTGAGTTGCTTTCCTTTAGAAAGGCAGATCAAAGAACCTGTGCTAGTAGCTATCCTGGGTATGCTAGGGTGCTTGCTATTACATATGTTTGATATATATATATTCAATGATAATGACTAATTTTTTCAACCTATCCTATTATTTTTCTGGTGTAGCACCATCAGATTTCATTGAATGGTTAAAAGAATTTTACTCCTCCCAAACTGATTAAGCACTTGTTCACATCTAATTTATGGCTGTTTTGATTGATTGATGATTCCATAGAGGTGTACAGGCCTTGTCCACACCTGTTTTCACCTTTGATTAATTAACTCTGTCAAGGAAGAGGTTTTCTCACCTGATAAAGGTATCTGGGTATAGTTGTGTCACGTATGTTACATTTATTGGAGTATAAGGTACCCTTTTTACATTTTTTCCCTCAAATCTAGCGCAGTGCTCTTAATTCAACAGGTGCTTAATAAATGTTGAATTGAATTCTATTGAGCTGAATGTATTCAACATCAAATTAAGTGCTATGCTGATACAAAAAAAAGTCCCTAATTCAAGAACCTCAAAATCTAATTGAGCAATAAGACTGGTGAAATAGAGGACAAACTCATGCTAAACTGTTTAGCATGAATCCCAGTGCCATAGATAGGGAAAGTTAGGGAATATTTCAAGGACTTGAACCAGACCTTGAAGAGTCATTAGGATTAGAATGGGGGGAGAGTGGAAAGTTACAGTTCCTTATTCAAAATCCCTTTGCTGACAATAGGAAGGAATTTTTCATAAAGAAAAAACAAGGACCCTCATAATTTCAAAAGGAGATCCTGTCTTCATGCATGTCAGATGCCTCTCTCTGTTAACAAAATACACTTGGAAACCAAATGACTCTCTTGATGCAGCACACACAGCTGGAGGAAAGAGAGTGTCTATATTCCCAAGTTACCTCTAGCCTTTATCATTTCTCACTCTCAGCTTCCAAGGGACCTGACAGGCTATATAGTCTGGGAGGCTATTTTCAATATCTCTTGACAGTAAAAGACCTTAATGCCATAATGATTCACCTTTATGGTGAAGAGGAATAGAGGTTTGTGTTACACACTGTGTCTCATCATAGAAGCAGAAGAGATGGAGGAAGGAATTGCCTCCTGGCTAGGTGTGACTGTATAATGCTTATTGAGGTTGCAAGCTAAGACAAAGGCCAAGAACTCAGGGGCCCCTATTTCTTTTTCTTGTCTGTAACCTTCCATTATACAAATTGTCTATATTTCCCTTTGTTGCATTTGAAAGATGTATCTAAGAATCTCTCAAGGGGGCATTTTGAAGACTCATTAGTTAAACTTTATTAAGTGCTAAGAATGATATGAATATGTAAAGTTCTACATATGATTACATTGCAGCTTTATTTTTGTACCATACAACTGTATCTGTCCCTAAGTGCTTTGTACAATTGGATCATAATGGTTACAAAAAGTGGAAATAACAGTTGGGGAAGAAAAGAATTATGAGGCAAAGGGCACAAAGAAGAATGTTTTCAGGTGGGATTTGAAAGGAGAATGAGAGGCAATGAGGCAGAGAAATAGGGACAAGGCTGTTCCAGATGGCAAAAACTACAGAGATCGGGATTACACAGACTTGCAAACAAGTAAATATAGGAAGAGATATATTCCAGAAACACAGGAGAGAGGAGGAAGACAAAACTATGTCCGGGAGGTTGGATAGACCCAAACATGAGAAACCTGGGCCCAGAACCAAAACTCCAAGCCTCCATGGACTGGGTTAAAATGGTTTGTTGGTTTTGTTTGTTTGTTTGTTTTCATATAATTGTATTTCTTAGCTCATCTCCCCGCCTAGATTTCCTTTAAGAACATTTCACTTGAATTTGTGGTTACCTTTTCTAGTAACCCTAACTCCCCAGGGATATATATCATCCACTAACCTTAGGATACTGCTTTGGAGTTGAGGCCCCCTTCACTTTACTAAGAGTCAACCCTTTTCCCCAGATCTAGACAGTTCATATAACAACAACAACTGACATTTATATAGCACTATGTTCCAGCCACCGTGCTAAATGCTTTACAGTTGTTACCCCACTCGATTCTCAACAACCTTCAGAGGTAGGTGATACCATAGCAACAGCAAAAATTTTTTAAAATCAGATTTATTGCTCCATATTGTGGCTTTGTCCCTTGATGTCCTTGGCTCTGGTATTCTTCCTCTGGGTCCAGGAGCCTGGGTTCAGGAATGCCATTACTTAACCAGGAACTCCTCTGTTGCTCTGCCAAAGTCACTCCATTGCCACTGGTTGATGTTACCGCAGCTGCCAAATACAGTTCTGAGCTTGGCCCAGGAGTTGCTCACTGTGCCAGTAATGATTCCACCAACTGCCTCTATCATCTACAATCTTTATCACATTACCATATAGTATTACCATACTATATCATTCCTCCTTTTCTGGGGAGCACATGGTTATCTAGGCACATGGTTCCCCAGAGGGGCCATACAGTTATACAGGCTTCTTTATTAGGAAACCAAGTACATATGTACCTTAATGGCTTCTTCTCCGTTCAACCTCTTACCTCTTGTTCTCCGTCTGTGTCCTCCATTTCAAAGACGTAGGCCAGGTATAATAACTGGTCATGAATCAAAGCATGACCTACATATTTCTCTCATTTTCATTATCTCCTTATTCACTTCCATAAAAAGAACCAAGTTTCTTAAAAGCAAACAAACAAAAAAGACCAATAACCTTTATTTGACCCTTTCAAACACTCTATAAGCATACTAAAAAGATATTGCAGGTTTGGATCCAGATCACTGAAATAAACATCACAATAAAGTGAGTCACACAGATTTTTTGGCTTCCCGGTGCATATTAAAGTTATGTTTACACTATATAGTTATCTATTAAGTATGCAATAGTATTATGTCTAAAATATGTACATACCTTAATTTAAGAACACTTTATTGCTAAAAAAAATGTTAACCATCATCTAAGCCTTCAGCAACCACCACCCTGATCAGTTGGCAGCCATCAATAGTAAGACAAGATCCTCCACCAACAAAAAGATTATGATTTGCTGAAGGCTGAGGTAGCTATGGCAATTTCTTAAAACAACAATGAAGTTGGCTCTATGAATTAAGTCTTCCTTTCACTTGAACACTTAGAAGCCATTGTAGGATATTAATTGGCCTGATTTTTCAATAGTGTTGTGTCTCTGGGAATAGAGAGGAGAGAGAGAGAGAGAGAGAAAGAGAGAGAGAGAGAGACAGAGAGAGAGAGAGAGAGAGAGAGAGAGAGAGAGAGAGAGAGAGAGA
>NW_027185833.1:1565-38092 GCF_028583685.1 Petaurus breviceps papuanus | reverse complement strand
TCCTACACACCCAGGTGAGCACAGTCACAACAAAGTCTATATTGGGAGAATGGGAAAAAGGAAAAGTCCAAATCATATCCTGCTTAAATATATCCTGGTACTTGTCAAAACTCTATTAAGGAGTTTCTATGATGCACTAAGTTAAAAAAAAAAGTAGTTTTGGCATGGCTAGGTGGCACAGTGAATAGAGCACTGGCCCTGGAGTCAGGAGTCCCTGAGTTCAAATCCAGTCTCAGATACTTAACACAAAAACTAGCTCTATGACCTTGGACAAGTCACAACCCCAATTGCCCTAAAAAAAAAAGTTTTATAGTAATAAGCATAATGAGCGCTTTTATGTACTTTAATGTTTCTAGGCACCTTAAATTTTACCTCACATAATCCCCACAACTGCCCTAGGTGTTATTATTATCCCCATTTTATGTATGAGAAAATTGAGGTTGAAAGAGGTTAAATGATGTACCATCTCACATATCTGAGGCAAGATTCAAACTCAGTTCCTCCCTGAATCCAAGTCTAATATTGTATTTATAGCACCATCTAGCTATATTATTAGTGTATAATATCCAAGTACTTGAAGCCTATCTCCACTTGGATGTCCCTCAAGTATCTAAAATTTAGCTTGTTTAAAATAAGAATCACTTTCTTTACCTGCATTTGCATCTGTTCTTTTTGACCTCCCCATTTTTATTAATGACACCATCATTTTTCCAGTCACTTTGACTCAAAATCTTGGTATTATCTGTCCTGTTTCATACCTATCAGAGTTACATCCATCCTTCAAAGCCTACTTCAAATCCCCCCCCTTCTTATATTCTTTCCTGTTTCCTTTCTTTGAATGTGATCCCTTCTTCCTTTCTACCCATTTAGCATTTGTAACATCTGCTATTACATTTATACTATTCTGCATTGTCTTAAACTCTACTAGAATATAAATTCCATGATGAGAGGGCCTATCTTCTATTCATCTTTTCCATACCACATAATAGCCTAGTGTTGTGTTTTAATAAGGTAGTAACAACCACACATATCTATTGTATTAAACTGAATCCCCACCATGAATGTTACCCATAATGTTTAAGAATTGGCTGTACAAATAATATTGGGCATTATAACATAATATCTTTAGGCATTTAGTCTCTGAAAGGCAGCATGGCACAGTGAATAACGGGCTAACTTTGGAGACAGGAAGATCCGACTTTGATACTCTTTTTTTTTTGCATGCTTTTTGGAAGGGGGAATGCAGTTTGGGTTAAGTGACTTGCCCAAGGTCACATGGCTAGTAAATGTTAAGTGTCTGAGGCCGTATTTGAACTCAGGTCCTCCTGATTCTAGGGCCGTTTCTCTATTTACTGCGCCACCTAGCTGCCCTGACTTTGATTCTCAATACCACCAGACATTTTAAGTTACAACTGATTTATTAATTTGCATGGGTATAGGAAGATGCCTCTTGAAGTTCTTCTTACTGACAAAATCACAAGTCCACATCTCTTCCCTCCTCTCTCCCCAAATATTATGATCCCCTGTGTTTATTTGGGAAAGAAAGAAAATGGCCACTTGTTTTTATCTTTTACCCAGAACACTAGCCTGATCAACACCAAGAAGAAGCTGGAAACAGACATTGCCCAAATCCAGGGTGAGATGGAAGACATGATTCAGGAAGCCCGGAATGCAGAAGAGAAGGCCAAGAAGGCTATCACTGATGTGAGCAGAAAACACATTGATTTTCCTCCTTGGTCTATTTATATGACTACCTGACATTTATAGTTGTTTTTGTTTACTTGCTAACCAGGCAGCCATGATGGCTGAGGAGCTGAAGAAGGAACAAGATACCAGTGCCCACCTGGAGCGGATGAAGAAGAACATGGAACAGACAGTGAAGGACTTGCAGCATCGCCTGGATGAGGCCGAGCAGCTGGCCCTGAAAGGAGGAAAGAAGCAGATCCAGAAACTGGAAGCCAGGGTGACTATCCTAAATCTTTGCCTTTTATGTCCTATACTATTCAGTGTTTACAGCAAAGATCTTAAATCAAATCTAATATTTTATGTTAGGTGCGTGAGCTTGAAGGGGAGGTTGAAAGTGAACAGAAACGCAATGTTGACACTGTAAAGAGTCTACGCAAACATGAGAGGAGAGTGAAGGAGCTCACTTACCAGGTAAGGGAAACAGCTTGTCCAGGATAACCACCTGGAAAAAGCAATAATAAGTGAGATATGGTGATCAGGGGATATGGAGTTAAAATTTAGGTTCAAATATTCCCTTTGTCATTTTACTGCCTATGTGATCTTATAAAATTAACTCTCTGGCCATTAGTTTCCTCATTGATTAAATGAGAGATTAGACTGAGTGTCCCCTAACATCTCTTCTAGTCCTATATTTGTGATCCCTTTTAGTATCTGTATCAAGTTAATGTTGCTATCAGCAAAAGAATAGCAATATCTTGTTTTTAATTAGTCCCTCCTTATCTACAATTTTTCAGACTGAAGAAGATCGTAAAAATGTTCTCAGACTTCAGGACTTAGTGGATAAACTCCAGGCGAAAGTAAAATCTTACAAGAGACAAGCTGAGGAGGCTGTAAGTATCTGCTATGTAATGGAAATGTTTGTTTTGTTTCATAAATTAAAAATAAAAGAAATAAAAAGGTTTAAAAAGATAGTGGAAAAGAACATTTTTTTCAGGGCTAGAAACCTAACAAAAAGTCCTAAGATTTATGCCATTAATGGTGTCCTGTGTATGTGTCCCAAAGTCTAAATGTTAACATACCAGTTTTTTAAATCCCCTGTAATCTTTAAAAATTAGAAAAAATTCAATAAGTTCTTTCCATTTCTCCAATATTTCCACCTAACCTCCAAAGTAAATTATATTCTTTCTTCCAGGAAAAGGTGATCTTTGTTATATATTAAAAGATTTGGGGCAACGATACTAACTCTGGGGTCAAAGGACTTGGGTTCAAATTTGATTTCTGATTCTTAGTACCTGTGTAACCTTGAGCGAATCACTTAAGCTCCCTCCAGGCTTTAGTTCCTTCATCTATGAAATGAAGGGGTTAGACTAGATGACTTCTGAGACTCCTTCTAGCTCTGGTATCTTAAAATATACCCATTGATTTAAGAAGTCTTGAGAAGTGGCAGAAAACAGTCATTGCTAAGTTACCACCTGAAAGTGTCATAGTGTGAAGAACATTTAAGATTTGTTTTTTCTTAGTTTCTTGGGTAAGATTTTTTTCTGTTATGCTTAGGTATTTTGGTAACAAAAGCAGGTATGTAAAAATTTATGAAAAACAAAACCTCACATTACAAAGTTAATTCATTATAAGAAAACATTGTCAGAATTGGTGTACATCACTATTAAAGGTTCCAGTTAATTATTTTAAAGGGTCAGAAAATATTAGGACCTTTCCCACCTCGGTCCAGAAACACATGTCCTTTGTTATTGACAAATCCCTTCCTTTCACCAGGAGGAACAGTCCAACACAAACCTCTCCAAATTCCGCAAGATCCAGCATGAACTGGAGGAGGCTGAGGAACGGGCGGACATTGCTGAGTCTCAGGTCAACAAGCTGCGGGTAAAAAGCAGGGAGGTTCACACGAAGATTGTAAGTGAAGAGTAGAACGGCCTGGTGCTGCAGGGTAGCTGAAGAAATACACATAATGTGAAATTCTTTGCCACTTTACTCTGTAATTATTGTTGACCTTGACTTTCATGTTAAGGAAATAAAAATTGTAGGATATTTTGCAAAGAAAATACCTTAGACTGGACTTTAATTTTTTTTAATTATTTGTCCTGAATTGTCCTGAATTTGTCCTAAAAATGTGTTCTATCATAACATTGAACAGTCAATCTGCTGCTGAATAAGAAATACAGTATTCATTTTAGTGCCAATTATGACAAATTAACAAGGGCAAGAATTTAATAGACTGAAAGGTTTACCTGACTGACCTGAAACCATAGTGTGATTTTTTTTATTTCTCTGTATCTTTTCCTCACATAATTCAATGTAGCTGATAAATTCACTGGGGCTTCCCATCACTGATGCCCAGGACCCCAAATCTACATATAGTCCGGCCCTAATTATGGGCACACAGAGGCTGATCTATATACCCTTTGTTCACAATGATTCTCTCTTCTCTTGATAACTTTCATCAAGTATGCATACCCCAGGCATTCTCATTTGGATAATAAACAATTTTGTTATAATTAAACATTAGCTACATGGCCACTATTCTTGCATAGGTGCTACTACCCAGCTTCACTGCAGTATCTAGAATTTGTCTACTCCCAGAACTCAGAATCAAGCAACGAGGCAGCTTGGACACTAATGAATGTCAACTTCAGCTATTAAAAATCCATCCTGAACTCAACTAACCAGAAGTTTACTATAATAAGGTAGTATGTGAGTATTAATTAAACCTGGATCTAGATTAGTCAGTGATGTTTTTAGAGGAAAGAAGATTTTAAACTGAGCTCAATAGAGCTGCAGGTTTAAAGAGTGGAAAGAGTGAACTAACTAAAACCTTCCCATTTCCATATATAGAAGGAAAGAGGAATTTGGTTTTAGATGGGACCATTAAGAGATATTTCAGATAAAGATAAACCCACAGTCTAAAGGAAGTACTTTTTCCTTACAGAAGGTAGGTTAACATTATAATAGACTACTGAACAAAACAATGAAATATCTTATTTCTAAACTCTCAAATGGCATAGGGGATAGGAAATGGAAAACCATGTTGTGCTGAAGTTGGCTATTCTGTTATTAATTCATGATGTGACCTTGGGGAAGTCACTGTTACTCTCTTAAGTTGGACGAGATCTCTGCATTCTACCTCTAACATTCTATGGCTTACATTTGCAACCAATGTTTCTAGGCATCCAAATTCAGATGTCATCGAGACATATTTCCTATGAAAAATACCCCAAATCATATTTCTCAAGACTTCATTTCTTATGAGGCTGTGTGCCTGTATACAGAATGATTGTGTCATGAAGCATCAACTTTCATTAGTGTGTGGAGACTTTACAGAAGGATGAGGAACTATAAAGGAAAGAAACAATCATGGTAGCACCTGATATAAAAGGGGTTACAACAGTGCAGCTAATTAACAGCTATTGAGATAAAATGAGGGGAGCTGAAGGAGGATCTCTACCTGTGGCAGAGATGGAAGAAAACAGCAGATGATGTTAGAGAGATCCAGATGCTGCATGAAACTCCACTTTCTTTCTCCTCCCCCTGACCAAACTTCAGTCCAGTTACCATAGTTATGTTAACAACTAGGTGGCACAGTGGATAAAACACTGGACCTGAATTCAGGAAGATCTGAGTTCAAATCCTACCTCAGTCACTTCCTAGGTGTGAAACACAAAACAAGTCACTTAATCTCAGTTTTCTCATCTATAAAATGGAGATAATAGCACCTACTTCCTTGGGCCTTTTGTGAGGATAAAGTTGGATAATATTTGCAAAGCACTTTACAAACTTTAAAGCACTATATAAATGCTAGCTCTTATATATACCATGTCTTTTCCCATGCCTAAGTAGGAGTCTTGAAACAGATCCTTACCCTCTGATAATTGTTACAGTCCTGATTAAATGATTTACTTTAAAATGTATGCTCTTTGTGCAGTCTGTCAGCTTGCCACAAAGAGAGTTTAGGTGACCTTGGAAGTTTCCAAAGAAGTCAAAAGAGGTACATTTATCATCTGATATTCTCCACGTCAACCAAGAGATACACACTGTATGAGCAATTACATGATATTCTGCTCTAATCAAATTAAACAGATGTGGTTCCTACTTTAGACAGACAATACTAACATGAACAGTCATGACAGATGTAATAACAATATGACAAATGTTTTAAAAGTTCAATATAAATATCAATTATATATAAAAATAAATACATAAGCAATATATTTAACCACAGTAGCAATAAAAGAGAGAATGCATATTATTTGGTGCAGGGGGATGGGAGGGAGAGTCATGGATATTGTATACTTCAACAAAGAAATATCAAAAGGAAATTTGTAACTGAAGGCTTATAGAAGTAAGATTTTCAAGTTAATTTGTTGATGAGAAGCAAAGAACAATTGGTGACTTTACTGGGAGAGCATTGCAGGCAGGCATCAAAAGTGACTCTAAAGAAAGCTGGTAAGTGGGAATGAAATGGTTAAACAGGGTTAAGCAACTTTGTCTCAAAGGAGTCAGGGGAACAGGCTCAGGGATAGGCAGTGAAAAAATGAGGTCTATCTTAACTAATTTTTTTTCACTTAAACTTCTATAGAACTTATGAATAAGTAAAAAAATAAAGGCTCTGCCTTCATGGGAAAAGGTCGTATTTTTTTTTTTACCAGTAAAGAACTTTCTCCAAAAATATATTTGCAATTATTTAGAAAGTTTTGGAGACTGAAAAAGACAACATAGTGAGTTGAGTACAGTAGGCAACAAAATCCAGAGATCTTAATCCTTGAACAAGTTCTCTCTTAGACAACACCTACATTATAACAACATACTCTCTCAGATCACTTTCAGATTGCTCCCTTCCCGAATTATTTATAGGAGATTGATTCACATACTTACTCAATATGGGATAAAATATTTCTAATTATATCCAAACATCTTTATATGAATGAGAATTATGCTAGGAGACTAGATTGCCAAAAAAAGTTTTGCCAACAATGTTTTGACTTAAGAAAGAGGAGGAGGCTACATATTTTCCATATTTGATCCTATAAAAGTGCCTTGTGGAATGAGAATGACTTGTCCTTCCACATAAAGCTTCAAGGTAAGTGTGTCTGAGGATAGCTCTGTGTCTGCAAGGGATGGGAATCAGGGAAAGCATGTCTGGCTGTCCACTTGCATGCCACTCATCCTTGGTCCTGCTGTTTCTGGCAGTCCTTTCAGCACAATATCAACTTGATCTGTAGGGATTTTAATTAGGTATTTTAATGTTCCCAGTCATTTTCAAAGGTTCATATTTTAAAGCTAGGCAATTGCTGGAGCCTGAATAAGTCAATCAGAAGGAACTTATTCTTTCTCTCACAGTTCTGACCTCCTTCAAACTTGCATCTTGTTCATCTGTAAAACAAAAGGTAAGATCCTATTTCTATTCCCTGGGTTCAGAGAGGTTGGATTTTTTTAATGTGAGTTTTATTATCCCCATTCTACGGATGTGGAAATGAGCAGTAGGATCACCTGTAGTGGAACATACAGCATTTACATTTACCTCTGCATCCTTTAGTGCCTGATGTTGCTGCATCTAAACATATAGAATTTTACTATGAATATGCAGTAGTTATGAAGAGGTAACTGGAGTTTCTGGAAGGATTTCTCGCCAAATCCAAAATTTTGCTCTGCAAGCAAACATTTTCTCAGATGTCTAGATAGCATGCATTTTTGTTACTATCATGAAGGCCACCTTTGCTACAATATTCTTTTGATTATCAAATTACAATGAGCAGGAAATTGCTGTATTCTGGAATGTTATTCTTTACTTGTAGAGGAAGTGTGCATATAACTGGCATTTTATACAGTTTTAGTCAAAAGTGCCTTATGTCAAAATGTATAACTTGAAATTCACTTTCTAGAGATGAAGTCTAGTAGACAAGTACACAATGTTGAATTATCTCCAGTGCTTTTGCAAAATATAAATTAACCTGTTTCTTGATTCTCTACCAATAAAGTGGAGCTAAACATGTTTGTTTAAGCTAATGTAAAAGACAAACCATTTTAATCCTGTTTATTCTCACAAGTAGTCTGTTTAGTATCAATGGGATGACATTATCAAGTCCTTAAGAAAATTACTCTCAAAAAATAGCAATATTACATTCCTGTTATTACAAAATCCTCTATAGTGATGCCAAAAAAATTGATGAATGGAATTTAAAATTGAAAGGGAGAAGAATCTTTTTAAGAAAATAGGGACACTCAAAGCGGTAGCACTAAAGCAAAAACTGGAAAAAAGAAAAGTATAAAGTATAAAGGACATATATAGAACAGAGAGTGGGGGCCAGCAGAAAGGATGCTGTTCTTGGAGTCAAAGCTTGAGGTACAAATCTGGGTTCCCAAACCTACTCCGCTGTCCCACCTTGGTCAAGTCATTTAAGTTTCTCTGAGCTTGTTTTCACATCTGTAGCATGGTGATAATAACACTCACAAAAAAAAAAAACCCACAACCACCACCATCAACCACCTTTCTGACCCCTTGTTTCTTTCCCTCCTTTCTCAAGTTTTCCTAGAAAGCTTTGTCTGGATCTTTCCCTTAAACATATTACATTCTAAGGGTAAGCTAGGTGGCACAGTGAATAGAGCACCGGCCCTGGAGTCGGGAGGACCTGGGTTCGGATCCGGCCTCAGACACTTATCACCAAAAATAGCTGTGTGACCATGGGCAAGTCACTTAACCCCAATTGCTCTCCAAAAAGCAAAAAACAAAACAAAACATATTACATTCTACCTTACACCTCAGGATCATAGGTTTAGAATTAGATGGAACAAATATATATAATAAAAATGCCTAATACATATTTGTATGTATACATATGTTTACATATATATTCTAAACATATTGCTTCACAGGGTTGTTGTGAGACAAATGCTTTAAAAAGCATAATGTGCTACGTAAAAGTGAGTTATACAAATACAAGAAAACTATTTTAAAAAGAAGTTTTCCAAACAATGGAAAAAAACATAGCAATCATTCTTTAAACAACATAATCTTTTACAAAGCAATTATTTTACTGAAAGAGCTTTCACTTATTACAAAAATAATTGCTATTATTTTCATTTTTTCTATTTTCAGTTCACAAAGTATATATTGAGAGTATAGTATATAACTAGCACTGTACTATGAGCCATGGGATACACATAGCCCCTGCCTTCAAGGAGCTTACAGTCTACCTGGGAACACATGTATACATGAAAATGCTATAGAAAGATAGAGAAATATCTTGGGATATTTTTTTTATATATAAGCTCCTGGAAAAGTAGCTGCTCCCAGTCTACAGCACCTCATGCAACCATAGTTATGAAGTGATGCTGTGACAAATGAGGCAGGGAAAACAGTTTAAAAATGTCACAGTAGGTGAGCCAAAATTCACTGTCTCATTCCAAAGGCATGACTGGTTTCTGACCACACTAGCAAATGGCACCTGGGATTAACATTTCAACTGAAACAAAGCCAGGGGAATACAACATTATGGTTAGAAATAAACTGGTAAGAGAATAAAGTCCAAATCCTGAATTTTCACTGTCTTATAATTAATTTTTTCCTCCTCTTAAAGTCTTCTTCTGTGGAGCCCCAAATAATCCGCAACCATGAGTTCGGATGCTGAAATGGCCATCTTTGGTGAGGCGGCTCCTTACCTCCGGAAGTCTGAAAAGGAAAGGATTGAGGCCCAGAACAAGCCTTTTGATGCTAAGTCATCTGTCTTTGTGGTGGATGCTAAAGAATCATTTGTAAAGGCTGTGATTCAGAGTCGGGAATCTGGAAAGGTGACGGCAAAGACAGAAGGAGGAGCGGTGAGTGAGCTCTCTATGGGTTATCCCATCTGTTTTGTATCTTTTTCATTTATTTCATGCTTGTTTTTCTATTTTCCCTAATAGACTGTGACTGTTAAAGATGACCAAGTGTATCCCATGAACCCTCCCAAATATGACAAGATTGAGGACATGGCCATGATGACCCACTTGCATGAGCCTGCTGTCCTGTATAACCTCAAAGAGCGTTATGCAGCCTGGATGATCTATGTGAGGAAATTTTCAAGAGATCATTTTCAGTTATCTCCTTGAAATTTTTCATTTTACTTAGTTCATTTGCTGTCCTTTTTCCATGCAGACCTATTCAGGCCTCTTCTGTGTCACTGTCAACCCCTACAAGTGGCTGCCAGTGTATAATGCAGAAGTGGTGACTGCCTACAGGGGCAAAAAGCGTCAAGAGGCCCCTCCCCACATCTTCTCCATCTCTGACAATGCCTATCAGTTCATGCTAACTGGTGAGTAGGTTGATATTTAATAGGTACCTTTGGAACACTAAGAAGTTCCTATTTCAAAACTGATCTAGAACAGAAACAAGGCTAAGTTAACTGGTGAGTGATTCAGTTCTTTTTAAAATTAGCTATGTCATCAATAACTGCATAGTAGGTATCAGAGACTTTTATTTATAGTGCCTCTTCAAAATTATGTACCCTCTGCAAAGATATTTAAGCAGTGGGATTCAGAGTAATAAATTAGAGTAGAATCAGAATGTTATTATTTAAGCCAAATCTCTTAAGAGCCTAGATTACTTATTTGTCATCAATTTTTATAAATGATAAGAGTTCTTAAAGTGTCATATTACTTTATGAAGATGATACATCACTGACCTACTTTCAAAAGGGCATAAGCTTTGAATTGCTTTCTGGAAGTACTAATCTATCCATTACCTCTCATTCAATCTTGCTTTTAACTAAAGACATTTGTGAGATGATTGACTGGGCTTGGGGGTATAGTCTGTTAATAGGAAATAGAATTTCCTCCCACTTCCTCCGGGAAACTAATTGGTCTACATGGAGATAAAATTCCCAGCCTTAGTCTTATGAATTAGCACCATATTTTGTTGAGCACCAGCAATTAAACTAACTAGATCAAATGTGATTTGATATCTTGTCATCTAATTAGTGAGGGACATTAGTAGAAAGAACCCTGGATTTTAAGTCAGAGTCCTGGATTCAAATTTTAGTTCTGTCATTTGTCACATAGTTCTAGCTGTGTGACTTTGGGAGAATCACTTCTCTCTAGGCTTTATTTTTTTCATTAATAAAGTAAGGAGGTTGAGCAAGATTATCTCTAAGGACTTTTCTAGTTCTAACTCCTAGGGTCTTCCTGTGTTCCTGACTTTCCATATTAACCGGGGACTATAATTTAAGCCTTCAAATGACAACTAGGGAATAATTCTGGTGATCTAATATATGATACCACATAAACTAAAATGAACTCTTTTTTGGCTTAAGAAGATAACTGCTTTATGCTTTTCTCACCACAAACACAGGAGATTTTGAAATACAGGTTGACATACATTCAGGTAGTAAAGGATTTTGCTTTTAAAATGTAGAGTTTTTCTTTGTATATCTGTACGTTTGTGAGAGGGTAGGAGTAAAATTAATTATATCTTAGGCTTCTATTCATTAAAAAAAAAGATAATTTAAGTTCTCTCCAAAAGCCTTGTCATATTCATAAGCAAGAGGTCAGATTAAATTAATAGGATTACAGAATGGCAGAATTTTTGAGTTGGAAGGGGATCTCAGTGACCATCTAGTCCAGAGGTGGTGAACCTATGACCTTCTAGGTCCTCAAGTTCAACCCTTTGACAGATTGGTTCTGGGAAATTGGGATTCAGTTAAAGGACCACACTTGAGGACCTAGGAGGCCAGACGTGGCCTCGGGGCCACCAGTTCCCACCCCTAACTAGGAGAATAAATCAAAGGAATGAGTGCTCCCAAGTTTAGATATTCAAATGCTGACACTGAGAACCAATACATCATTCTATTGGCAATCAAAATGTCTGTTTTCCAGGTTGTTAGTACTTGTGGATTATGCACTTACTAAATATCTCTCTCTTTCTTCTATCTTTCAGATAGGGAGAATCAGTCTATCTTAATCACGTAAGTATTTTTATGCTAATACTAATGAGACATTTCAGCAGTTATAAAAATGAGACATAAGAAAGTGGGAAATTTCTCCAGTCATCTAGCAAAGCAGAGGCAGAATCAGAACAGGTCTACACAGCAATATTCATTTTCATCTAAGTTTTAGAGAGAGGAAAAGAGAGAGAGAGAGAGAGGGAGACAGACAGAGAGACAGAGACAGAGGCATTTCACATGCTGACACAGGCAACAACCTGGGGACTTCCAAGCCTAGTCTTGGCCCTTTGGCTGCTGAGAACAAAAGGAGAAACTGAGTTTTATCTGAAATAATAATAACAATTTGCATTTATATAGCACTTAATGGTCTACTAAACACTTTCCTCACAAAAGCCTGGTAAAGTGGGCAGTTCAAATATTAATTGCTCTAAGTCTCAAGTCTTTCTACTGCACCATGTGTCTTCTCCTAAAGGCACAAGCATAAACAGAGAGATTGTGAGTACTAGAAGCACCGAAGTTTTGAGTCACAATAAACCTGTCTTCTTCTTTGTTTTTCTTTTGGCTTATCTATTCCAGAGAGGGGACTCATTTGCCTCTCACAACTAGTGAATAGAAGAGATCACATTTTTAAAGCATACCCAGAGCAATGCACATGATAGGAATCTTCTTGCAGCTTTTTGAACATGTAGTTCGATAAAAATACCATCATAGACAGTAAGGAAATTTATTATCAGGCTCTGCTCAAGGTATCCTTATCTCATTCCTAGATTCTAAGCTTCATGGGAAGGACTGCCTTGTTTAATCTTTCCATCTTCTCAGCATTTAGAGCACTGCTCTGGACAGAGGTGCCCAAACTTTTTCTGAAAAATTGTTGAAGTAGTTTTATTTTCTCTCTTAGAAAATATTCTCAGTGCCTAGCACAATGCATCCAGAGCTTAGCACATAGTAGTGCTTAATAAATGTCAGCTGCCTGAGTGATTTAATTTTAAATTTAACTTTAGTATTCTGATTTCTTTTTCAATAAGAATTTATTAAATGGCATATAGAACCTTGTGGGAAATGAGATGGAGAGTGTTAGAGAAGGGAAAATAAAGGAAATAAAAGACATGATCTTTACTTTTTAGGAACTTATAATCTTGTTAGAAAGATAAGAAATATATAGGGGCGGCTAGGTGGCGCAGTGATTAGAGCACTGGCCCTGGAGTCAGGAGGACCTGAGTTCAAATCTGGCTTCAGACACTTAACACATAAACTAGCCGTGTGACCTTGGGCAAGTCACTTAACCCCAACTGCCCTCCAAAAAGCAAAAACAAAACAAAAATAGTGACCTAAAAATCAGTAGGGGTGGCTCAGTGAGTAAGAGCACCGGTTCCAGTGTCGGGATGACCTGGGGATCAAATCCGGGCTCAGATACTTAGCACCACACCCAGAAATAACTGGCTGTGTAACTTTGAGCAAGTTACTTAACCCCGATTGCTTTAAAAAAAATATAGGAAATATAATGTTAAGTAACAATGTAAGGCAGCATATGAACTAGTATCCAAATGACAACCAGGTGACAAAGTGGAAAGAGCACTAGACTTGGAGTCAGGAAGATCAGAGTTCAAATACTACCTCAAGCAATTTATCTGGGCAAGTCACCACACCTTTGTATGCCTCAGTTTTCTTATCAGTAAAATGGGAATAATTTCATTTGCTTCCCAGGGTAGTTGTGAGGATAAAATAAGATGTTTGTAAGGCACTTTGCAAATCTTCAAGTGCTATATAAATGCTATCTATTATTATTGTATTATGAATCGCACAGATAAATTCTATGGGAATTTTGAGAAAGGAGAGAATAATGTTACTTGAGTAAGAACCATAGTGGGGATAAGTAATGCTTTCACATACATCTCTCTTTTCCTCTTTGGCCAAAGCCACAATTAGTTCCATATTTTTCTACTTCTAATAAGCATGGTGTTTGAATAATGTCAGGTGCCCAGGCAGAAAGACCTGGAGAAAGTAGAATCAGGGAGTTGGAATGCAATGTTTTTGTCTTTTCCACTAGAAGGAAGATGAATAAAATGTTGGTTCTAGTTTAGAGTGATTCTACTGTTTCTCTAACTGAAGTTCTTGAAGATTTTATATTTACTATTATTCCTGTTTGGCAGTGGAGAATCTGGTGCTGGAAAGACTGTCAACACCAAGCGTGTCATTCAGTACTTTGCAACAATTGCAGTGACTGGGGAGAAGAAGAAGGAAGAGACGGGAAAGATGCAGGTGAGTCCATTACCATAATTAGAATGAAACCTCTTCCTGTGCTCTAAGGTATGTGTTCAGACTCACTAATATCATAATTTGTTCCACTTAAGGGGACGCTTGAAGATCAAATCATTAGCGCCAATCCACTGCTGGAGGCTTTTGGCAATGCCAAGACCGTGAGGAATGATAACTCTTCTCGATTTGTAAGTTTTCTGGTCTCTGTAAAAGATCTGCCTTTGGTATTTATTTCTGCTAGCATATCTAACAATTTGGTAAATATATTTGTTTGCCTTCCATGTTTCTATAGCTATACTTTTTTTTTTCATTTCAAGGGCAAATTTATTAGGATCCACTTTGGTACCACTGGGAAACTGGCTTCAGCTGACATTGAAACATGTAAGTGATTAGAATCAACCACTAAAAGTATATTTGAGTAACCTTCCAAGAAGTAAATGAATATTGCTTGAATCCCCTGACATATTCTACTGCTTTAAATAATGAAATTTGTGCAATCTTTACTTCTTTATTAATTTCTAATTTTGTTAATTATACATTCTCTTTCAGATCTGCTAGAGAAGTCTAGGGTTACCTTCCAGCTAAAGGCTGAAAGAAGCTACCACATATTTTATCAGATCATGTCAAACAAGAAACCAGAACTGATTGGTAATTAATAAGGGCAAAAGATAAAAGCATTTAACAACATTTCAATGTTTTCCGATGGACATACATTCTTCCTTTCCTACAGAGATGCTACTGATCACCACCAACCCATATGACTATGCTTTTGTCAGTCAAGGGGAGATCACTGTTCCCAGCATTGATGACCAGGAAGAGCTAATTGCTACTGATGTAAGTAAATGATAGGGAGCAAAATTAGCCAATTTTCTAGTATATGTTCTTCACAGAACTAAATGTCTTGCAGAGTGCTATTGATATCCTGGGCTTCACTGCTGATGAAAAAGTGTCAATTTACAAGCTTACGGGGGCTGTCATGCATTATGGGAACATGAAATTCAAGCAAAAGCAGAGAGAGGAACAAGCTGAGCCAGATGGCACTGAAGGTATTTACTAAATCCCCACTTATTTTCAAATAACTGCGGGAAAAAATCTTATCTTTAACTTATTTCTCTTGAGATTGTACTCTTAAAATTTCCTCTAGAAAAAAAAAAGACACCATCAAAAATTACTTACTGATTATCTAGTATATGGAGAATTCTGTGATGGAAACTGGAAGATGATAGAAAAGATATATAATATATGGTCACTGATCCCAAGTTCCTTTCAATCTAGTTAGAGAGACAGAATATACATATGTAAAAAGATAGGTTCAAGGTAGTGTTTACTAGATGTTTAATGAGTGATACTGACAATGGAAAAGCTCAGAGGGCTAAAGTCATGATGAAGGATGTAGAACATCCAGTCTTGAAATTTGTATTTAAGAATTCAAGTATTTGAGAACTACTGTTGAAATTGTGATTACTACAGATGACAATACTATGAACTCAAAAAGTGGGTCATGAATTTGGAAATTGGAACCTGGATTTAAATCTTGGCTCTGTCATTACTCCTTGTGTGACTTTGAGCATATCCCAACCTTTCAGGATCTCAATATCTTCATCTATAAAATAAGTTTGAACTGGATGCTCTTTCTTTTTCTTTCTTTCCTTCCTTCCTTCTTTCTCTTTCTCTTTCCTTTCTTTCTCTCTCCTCTCTTTCTTTTCTTTTTCTTCCTTCCTTTCTTCCTCCCTCTCTCCTTCCTCCTCCCTCCAACCCTCCCTTCCTCCCTTCCTTTCTTCCTTCCTTCCTTCCTACCTTCCTTCCTTTCTTTCTTTCTTTCTTTCTTTCTTTCTTTCTTTCTTTCTTTCTTTCTTTCTTTCTTTCTTTCTTTCTTTCTTTCTTTCTTTCTTTCTTTCTTTCTTTCTTTCTTTCCTGGCAACCAGGGTTAAGTGACTTGCCCACATAGCTAGTAAGAGTTTGAAGTCAGAAGATTCCTTCCAACTCTAAAATCCTGTGATGTGCAGGAAAAGCTGTCTATACAAGTATATTTGAATCAGTGATGAAGGTGGTCAGAAATTTTTGAAAGGCTCTCTTGAAACCATTCCAAGCTTTCTTGTGGTGTTTTAAAAGACTTTCCATGCTTCAGTGTTTCAGGTATCTATAAGTGTATTGGTAGTAACAGATCCAATAATAATAACTTCATTATTTTTTTGGCTGGACTTGCCAAGAGTTTTTGTGAGGGACTTGAACTTTTTTTACTTTGATACTAGGTCTATATTTACAATATGAAACAACCTCTCCGTATCAACAGCAACAATGACAAAAACATTAAATAGTACTACAATGATTGCACAACTTTTGCCTGTGTTGTCTCATTTGATTTAGTAGATATTCTTTTATTCTAAAGTAGACAGCTTTTCCTGCACATCACAGGATTTTAGAGTTGGAGGGAATCTTCTGACTTCAAACTCTTACTAGCTGTGTGGGCAAGTCACTTAACCCTGGTTGCCAGGAAAGAAAGAAAGAAAGAAAGAAAGAAAGAAAGAAAGAAAGAAAGAAAGAAAGAAAGAAAGAAAGAAAGAAAGAAAGAAAGAAAGAAAGAAAGAAAGAAAGAAGGAAGGAAGGAAGGAAGGAAGGAAGGAAGGAAGGAAGGAAGGAAGAAAGAAAGAAAGAAAGAAAGAAAGAAAGAAAGAAAGAAAGAAAGAAAGGAAGGAAGGAAGGAAGGAAGGAAGGAAGGAAGGAAGGAAGGAAGGAAGGAAGGGAGGAAGGAAGGAAGGAAGGAAGGAAGAAAGGAAGGGAGGAAGGGAGGGTTGGAGGGAGGAGGAAGGAGAGAGGGAGGAAGAAAGGAAGGAAGAAAAAGAAAAGAAAGAGAGGAGAGAGAAAGTCAAGTCAACAGGTATTTATTAAACATCTACTAAGCCCTGTGAATAAAAAGAGAGGCATAAACAGTTCCTGCCATGAAGGAGTTTATAATTTAATGGAGAAGACGATATGAAAACAATTATTTACAAAAGACATATACAGGATAAATTGGAAATAAACTTAGAGGAAAAAGTAGCATTAAGGAAAGTTTTCAGAAAACAAGATTTTCACTGGGATTGGAAGGAAGCTGGGGAAGTCAGAAAGAAGACATTAGGAGTAAGAGAATTTCAGACATGGGGAACTGCCAAGGAAAATATGCAGAGTTGGAAAATGGTATGTCTTGTGTGATGAAAAAGGGGGCCAGAATCACTGGATCATGAAGTTTGTGGAGGAGAATAAGACATAAGAATACTGATAAGATAGAAGGGGATCATGGTATGAGAAACTTTAAAGGGAAATATTTATGAATATAAAATACGAACAAGTTGTGTTATATGATTGTGATGGAATACTACTGTGCTATAAGAAACGATGAGCTCAATGATCTTAGAAAACATGGATACTGGGATGGCTGGGTGGCACAGTGAATAGAGCACCGGCCCTGGAGTCAGGAGGACCTGAGTTCAAATGCGGCCTCAGACACTTGACATACTTACTAGCCGTGTGCTTTTGGGCAAATCACAACCCCAATTGCCCTGCCTTCCCCACTTCAAAAAGACAAAAAAAAATAAGAAAACTGGATAGACTTGCACAGAATAATGAAGAGTGAAATGAGAAGAACTGAGAGAATATTGTATAGAGTAAGAACAATATTGTTTTAGTAACAACTTTGAGTGACTAAGTCATTTTAACTATTATAAAACCCAAATTAACTACAAAGGATGTATGAAGGAAGACAATCTCTGCTTCCAGAAAAAAAAATTGATAGAATATGTATAGAACAGCTTTACATATGTGTGTGTGTTTGTGTCACGGTAGTCATCTCTAGGGAAGTGGGGGAAGGGGAATAGAAGAAAAAAGGAAAAAAAAGAAAGTTACATGATAACTTTACTATATATTTAAAAGAAATAGAAAGTTGTGCATAATAGATTTGCAGTTTCATGTACAATTATCTTTTTTTCCTATTCTCCTATGTTATAGAAAGGATTGTTATATTAAGTTCAGAATAAATACTTTTTAAAAAAGGAAGTAGAAGGATTTATATTTGATTCTGAAGTTAAAAAGGAGTTACTGGATTTAAGTGAACAAGGAAGTGACAAAGTCAGACCTGTACTTTAGGAAGGTCACTTTAGCAGCTGAATGAATTGACTGAAGTGGGGAAAGACTTGAAGAAGAAAGATCAACTAGAGGCTGTTATGATGATCCAGTCATGAAGTAATAAGAGCTTGTATCAGGGGTAGCAGTGTCAGAGGAGAGAAGGGGGAATCTATGAGAGATGTTACAAAGGTAGAATCCACTTAGCAACAAGCTGGATGAGGATGAGAGAGATTAAGAAGTCAAGGTTGATACCTAAGCCAAGAAGACAAAGAGAATGGTAGTGTTCTCAAAAGTAAGAGGGAAATTAGGAAGAAAGGAGGTTTGCGGGAAGAAGATAAAGAGTTCAATATTGGACATGTTGAGTTTTAAGATGTCTACAGAACATTCAGTGCACTAAACAGGCAGCTGAAAATGCAAGACTGGAGGTTGGAAGAGAAATAAGGATTGGATGAATAGATCTGCGTATCATCTACATGGAGATGATAATCAAGAACAAGGATGCTGATAAAATTACCAAGCAAAATGGTATGGAGGATGACAGAGCCTTTGAGGATACTCATGCGTTGCGGGGATAACCTGAATGTAGAAAGGAGTCCTAGAAGAAGTGGTCAAATAGCAGGGGAATCAGGAGAGAGCCGTATCATGAAAACTTAGAGGGAAGTTAATATCAAGGGGTAGAAGATGACTGAGTTTTGAAGGCTGCAGAAAGGTCAAGAAGAATGAGGATTGAGAAAAAGCCATGATATTTGACAATTTAGAGATCACTAGTAACTTTGGAGAGAACAGTTTCAGTTGCATAAGTTCAGAAACCAGAATACAAAGAATAAGAGAGTGAGAGTAAAGGAAGTGGAGGCACAAATAATAAATGACTTTCTAAAAGAGTTTAGTAACAAAAGATATCCAATGATAGGAGATAAACAAAGATATACAATGGTGTGGATTAATTGATCATGTGAGAGTTTTTTGAGCATGAAGAGACATGAGCACATTTGCAGGAGTAAGGAAGCAGCTAATAGAAAGGGAAAGATTGAAGATTAGAGAGAATAGGGATAATCTCCTGGATGTAGAGTGGTTATCCTTGGCCAAGGAGAAGGGCCACCTCTTCATGTACGACAGTGGAGAAGGAAGTGGTAGAAGGCATTTGAATAATTTGGGATTAGGAAGAGGGGAGAAGAGGAGGCTCTCGGTGAATGTCCTCAATTTTTTCCAGTGAACTTTCATAGAAATACTAAGCTGAGATGGTTGGGGGAGGAGAACTATGAGAGGCTTAAGGAACAATGAAAAGTGTGGAAAAGCCACTGTGGTGAATGAGATAGTGAGTTAGTTAGGGAGGCATGAAAGCACTGCCTTGCTACAATGAGGGACCAATTGAGATTGTGTAAAAAAAAAATTGTAAAGACCCAGTCAGCACAGTTTAATAATTTTCTCCAGCTATGTTCGGCTACATGTAAATGAGAGCAAAAGCAGCAGAGGATGGGAATAATAAAAACCCTGGGCTCGGCAGGATGAGATTGGTGATAGGATAAAGAAGCAAAAACTCAGGAGAAAAAGAGAGTGTATAGAGTTGAACTGGTTCACCAAATGGTCAAGATGGAGAAAGGGAAAGATTAAACAGTACAGGGGTGACAGACTGAGAAAGAACTAGGATATGGAGGGATTGGAGGTCATGGTTAAGAATCATAAGGCAGAGGGAAAGATGGGGTGATTTAAGAATTTCAGAGATCATGAATATGTAAGGAGAGGACTTGTAGAGGATGGCAAAAGGCTTGCTAAAAAAAAATTGTGTGGGCAAGTTCTCGATGAAATTTTCTGAAATCAGTTATGTTGGTTTTCAGATAAAAGATAATTTATAAGGCATGTAATATATATATATATAATACATATATGTACAATATAAAAATACAATATATGTTGTATTTGAAGTTTGGTCAGACCCATGGACTTTGAGAGTCATTGTCAGCTTTGTGCAATGATGAGACTAGAGGTTAAAAAGTTTGTTTTAATAAATGGATTTCTTTGACCTTTAGTATTTATCATTACTACCTTTCTTTTCCCACAGTTGCTGACAAGGCTGCCTACCTCCAAAGTCTAAATTCTGCTGACCTCCTCAAAGCTCTGTGCTACCCTAGAGTGAAAGTTGGAAATGAATATGTCACCAAAGGCCAGACTGTACAGCAGGTAAATTAGTTTCTTAGCTAGAGATTTAGTTATCAAACTGACAATAAATCCTTATTAATCAAGTGGGGCAGTGAATAGAGTGCTGGTTTTGAACTCAGGAAGACTCATCTTCCTGAATGCAAATATGGCCTCAGACACTTACTGGCTGTGTGACCCGGAGCAAGTTACTTAATCCTGTTTGCCTCAATTTCCTCATATGTAAAAATGAGCTGGAGAAGGAAATAGCAAATCAATCTAGTATCTTTGCCAAGAAAATCCCAAATGGGGTCACAAAGACTTGGATATGAATGAAAAATAACTGAACAACTGAAAATATATCAGCCACTCTGCTGGGTGCTAGAAAAGATGAAAACAAGAAGAACTTACAAACTATTGGTGGAGATTAGATGTACATATATTGATATATAGAAAATAAATACCCCTTATAATTTTAATAAAGACAGAAATTATATGTTTATTGACATATCTGTACTTATCTGTACTTCAGGTGATCAATTCTGTGGGTGCCCTGGCTAAAGCTGTCTATGAGAAGATGTTCCTGTGGATGGTCACTCGTATCAACCAGCAACTGGACACCAAGCAGCCCAGACAGTATTTCATTGGAGTCTTGGATATTGCTGGCTTTGAGATCTTTGATGTGAGTTAGTAATAATTAAGAAGTTTATTGGTTCTGGAAATTGTTCTCCACAAGATGACTGTGTCCTAAACAAAACTGGGGTTGACAGAGGCTGAAAAATCCCACTGTATGGCACAGGTATTGACCATATGTTATAGTGGCAAATCTAATTCCAACTCTTGTCTTGGTAGAGGAAAGTTGAGCAATAATTGGCTGAGACATGATGAAATCTGAGAAACCATTTGGTTAGGCGGAAGGTGACATATCCAAACTATCCAAGTACATTGGCAAGAAGAATAATCTAGAATGACTTCAGAAGAAAGATTTCAATAGTTCTTGTGGTGATTTTTAAGAAAAGTGGTTAGTTGGTTCAAAGATTTCAGGAGTTGAAAGTGTAATCCAGAGGGCAGATGGCATAAGGGAGAAAGCTATCGCATTACTGCTATCACTTCACTAGTAGTGAACGACAAGCTAAGAGTAAAGTTCCATGAGTTGTTTGAACAAGTGTTGGTGGAAGTTTCTAAGTAGAGCTGGAAAATGAGTAACCAATCAGTCACCAGAGGAATGTCACAGTATGAGCACTGCTGATTTTGTATAGTCAGAGAGAAATGCAGTAGTGGATTATTTATAAAATAATATTTGAGCATAGCAAAGAATGGTAATTTATTATTTTGACCGTTTTCTCCACTGGGATGCAGATCAACCACAGTAAGAAAGCTATGCCATCATGTTTCACTTTAGGGATGCTGACTAAAAAATGAAAGCTATTTAATAATTCAGAAATCATAGTAGCACTTGCCTCACTTATGAGGAAGTTATTATCAGGGAGCTTCAGTTATCTAGAAAGCATAACATAGGATTGAGAGCAAGAAAGGACCTAGTCCAAACTTCTATTCTACTTTTCAGATGAAGAAACTGAAGTTCCCAGAGATTAAGAAAGTTATCTAGGCAGTAACTAGGAATGTTTCAAAGCCCATATCCTAAAGCTCATGTGTTAGGAGAATCTCTCAGACTCATAATCACATTATACTTTTACTTTAAAAAATGATTATAACAACTTTGATTATCTGGTTCCAAACACAGTGGATTAGAAATGTAAGTCTATTAGAATCAGGCATAGTGACAGAAACAAGAAAAGACAGCTGAGAGCCTGAAAGAGAGGAAAAAAACCCATAAAAAACAGGTGCAAGAACTCAAGAAGCACAGCAGTCTGTAGATTTTGAGCATAAAGATAAACAACCTTGCATATTTTAGTGGCATCCATGGGCATTGCTGTATAGTCATGGCCTCTTAGAACTCAAGTTGCCCATGACCTTGAATTCATGTTATATTTTATCTTCATAATGACCAATAAATTATCAAGAAGAAATTGGACTATGTTCAGTGTGCCCTGTTTAAGAAGTCAGGGAAGCACTGATATAATTTAGATGATTTCTATCCCAAATAGTTAAAATACAGTAAGTTTTGATCTTTAAGTTACTTGAAAAATATTCCACTTGGGTGGAAAACATTCTCTAATGATGCTGTATAAATGAGATACTTCTGGGCATCTCTTCACTCAGTTCAACAGCCTAGAGCAGCTGTGCATCAACTTCACCAATGAGAAACTGCAACAGTTCTTCAACCACCACATGTTCGTGCTGGAGCAGGAGGAGTACAAGAAGGAAGGCATCGAGTGGGAGTTCATCGACTTCGGGATGGACCTGGCTGCCTGCATCGAGCTCATTGAGAAGGTGCGTTTGGCCATGGATCAAACTGAAGGCTTAAGGGCCTTCCATTCAAAATTACTGTGGTCTTTGAAAGAGAAACATAATATCTTGGTACATAGTATGTTTAAAGATTTTCTTTTTTTCCCCTTCACAAGTAAAACACAAATTAAACAGCAAAAAAATCTTTCTTCTAGTAATCCCTAGTTTTGAATATCACAAACAAACAAGCTATATATCTATAGAGATACATATATACATATTTTATATATGTACACACATACCAACATATATATATATATATACATGCACATATACATACTTAAACTTGAACTGTGCTTGTGATAGCCATAATATAGGCAATTCCCAGTGCGGGAACTCCCTGTACTAAAAGACATCTATACCTACTCTATTTTAGAGAGTTGTCTGCAGCCCTGAGAGGTTGAATGACTTGTCCAGGGTTCTACAGTCTTGTGTGTAAGAGATAGGACTTGAAGTCAGGTCTTTCTGACTCCCAGACCAGTTCTCTTCTTCTCTTTTACACCACAATGTCTCTCATATATAACATGCATTTGAGTACTGGATCTGCCATTTGATCTAGGTGACCTTGAGAAAGTTACTTCTCTGTATTCATATGTATTCTATGGGAAGCTACATGGCACAGTTGGGTAGGGAAATGGGCCTGGAATCAGGAAGACCTGAGTTAAAATTCAGCCTGTACGAACTTGGGTAAGTCACTAAAACTCTTTTTGCCTCATTTTCCTCAGTTGTGCACCTGCTTTCTAGGGTTGTGAGGATCAGATGAGATAACAATTGAAAAGGGCATAGCACAGTGCCAGCACATAATAAGAACTACACAAATGTTAGCATTTGTTATTAGCTATTAGTAAAATCTTCAAACACTTAAATATATGTGTATATGTGAGTAGATGGATAGTTGGATAAATAAGCTTCCTTTTCTCTAAAAAGAGGCTTTATGGATGGAATGTTTTTCTTTTTTTAAGGTAAGAATTTTTTTAATATTCTAGGTCACTTTTTAATGGAAATTGTGGCATGTGGATGTTGTATTCTAAGACCTTTTAGTAAGTTCTTAATAAGCGTAGCAGATCCTCAGAACTGCCCTCAAACACATTAAGAAAAAAAAACCTTGACAATGAACATACAATATTATATTTATATATAGCATATATACACATGTGTGTATATACAGATAGATAGATAGATAGATAGATAGATAGATAGATAGATAGATAGATATAGATATAGATATATACTAAATCAGAGACTCATAGATTTAGTGCTAGAAGGGACATTGAAATTCAGAGGCCATGTAGTTCTGTTGACCAGATGTTATAAGGAAACTGAAGCCCAGAGTAGTTGAGTGGTTTGTCCAAGGTCACACAGCATAGAAATACCAGTGGTAGGATTTGAACCCAGATCTTCTCAATACACGTCTAGTGTTCTCAACATTGTACAATGCTGTACTATAATCATGTCTCTATTGTCCTCCTTTCAGCCAATGGGCATTTTCTCCATCCTGGAAGAAGAGTGCATGTTCCCCAAGGCAACAGACACTTCTTTCAAGAACAAGCTGTATGAGCAACATTTGGGGAAATCCAACAACTTCCAGAAACCCAAGGTTGTCAAAGGGAAGGCTGAGGGCCACTTCTCCCTGGTGCACTATGCTGGCACTGTGGACTACAACATTACTGGCTGGCTAGACAAGAACAAGGATCCCCTGAATGAGACTGTTGTTGGGCTGTATCAGAAATCCTCAATGAAAACTCTAGCCTTCCTCTTCTCTGGGGCAGCTGCTGCTGAAGCAGGTAATTTTCTGTGTTGTTAATATTTTGTTAAATTTATATGATCTGAACTACAATTACCCAGGAAGAAGTACACTTTAATTACCTATGTTTTCTTTTCTCTCAGAGGCTGGTGGTGGAGGAAAGAAAGGTGGTAAGAAGAAGGGTTCATCTTTCCAGACTGTGTCAGCTCTTTTCAGGGTATGTTCTTGATTTGCCTCTAAAAATTACCATGTAGTTGGTGGAGGACTAGACTATAGAGAGAGGACTAGAATATATATAGAGATACATATAGCATTTTGCATTGTGGGTGTGCATATTAGGTATCTACACAGTGCCTGGCACATGATAGGAAGCTAATAAATGATTTTTAATTGATTACTGATTATGTAGGAAGATGGGATGCAGTGGAAGCCAGAAGACAGCTCAACAGATAAAGATAGTAGGATTTATATACTTGGAAAAGTATTACTACTTAATAAAGAGTAGGGTTCCATGGATATGTGGGGAGGAGAGGGTTCTAGAGAAGAGAGAAGATGGAGGAAGTCACAATAAAATGGAGAGAGAATTTTTTGGCAGTGGGAAATAAAAGATGGGAGATGGTTAAAAGCTGGGAGTCAGTAAATGAACAAAGGATTCTATTCTTTATAATTCAATAGACATTTATTAAGCATGTAATATGCAACCCTGTGCCTCTGGGACACAAAATTTTTTAAATGGCATAGTCCATATTCACAAGGAGTTTACATTTCACTAGAAAATTGATATAGTGCTGAAATTAGGTGGTTGCAGTGGTATTCAGTGGTATGTTACTATCTTCCCTTAAGAGATGTAATGGGCTTTAAATATAGCATCCCATTATTTTACAAATGAGAGAACCAAGACTCAGAAAGATGTTTAGAAAAAAATTGAAATTATTAAAAAAAAAAACAGCGTTGTGTAATTCTTAGCAAATGTGGAGATAGAAAATACAGGCTTTAGATTTGGAAGGCATCTTAGAGACCACTAGTTCAACTCCTCCATTTATGGATAAGGAAATGTAGGCTCAGAGATATAAAGTGACTTGCCAAATGAGTCATATAGGTAGTAAATGATAAAACCAGTATTGGGTTGAGTCACTTTGGACACAATTTTTGGAAATTTTTCTTCATATTTACCTATGTCAAAGATCATGATATTTACCTGTGATAACTGCTTGCAAATAAAACAATATATTAATTCAATTATCCTTCTCTCGTGGCCTCCTAGGAGAATTTAAACAAGCTGATGACCAACCTGAGAAGCACTCACCCTCATTTTGTACGGTGCATCATTCCCAATGAAACCAAGACCCCTGGTAAGGAGCTCTAGATTAAAATTCACTTCTTGACTTTTAGGTTTTTTTGTAGCATGGTAATCACATACATTTCGATTGTTTCAGGTGCCATGGAACACGAACTTGTCCTGCACCAGCTAAGGTGTAACGGTGTGCTAGAAGGCATCAGAATCTGCCGGAAAGGATTCCCAAGCCGAATCCTGTATGCTGACTTCAAACAGAGGTCGGCCTCCTTTCATTCTGAATTATCCCCAAATATTTGGTACTTACCAGTATAAATTTTACTATTTAAAGAAAAATCTTTTAAAAATGGACAATGAAAACAGTGAGTAGAGGAGCTAGATTTGAGGCTTGAGTACCTTCGTGACCTTTTGTTTTGTCATTTTTCAGTTGTGTCCAACTCTTAGTGACACCCTTTGTGGTTTAATTGGCAAAGATACTGGAATGGTTTGCCGTTTCCTCCTCTAGGTCACTTTACAGATAAGGAGACTGAGGCAAACAGGACTAAGTGACTTGCCCAGGGTCACACAGCTAGTAAGTATCTGAGCCTGGATTTGAACTCAGGGAGAGGAGTCTTCCTGATGCCAGGTTTAGTGTTCTATCCATTGTGCCATCTGGCTGCCTCTTTTACTGTCTTCAGATAAGTCGTTTCCTCTCTAATTTTCATTTTTCCTTCTAGCTCTAAATTTAGAACCAGAAAAAGGACATGGCTTTTTGATTTTATGACAAAAGAGAGAAATCAATGTAATATAAGTGACAAATTTTAACTCAGTAAATCTAGAGACCTATGCTACCTTTTACTATGTAACAAAAACCATAAGTAGGAGAATACTATTATTGTATAAACATGCCACAAACACTCCCCCCCAAAGAAACATACTGCCTAATGTCTGCTCCATTTTTAAAGTGGGATGGGAAGAGAAGATCCCGTTACTGACAACAGTTTTATATATATATATATATATATATATATATATATATATATATATATATTTTTTTTTTTTTTTTCCTTCAACAGATACAAAGTTTTAAATGCAAGCGCTATTCCTGAAGGACAATTCATTGATAGCAAGAAAGCTTCTGAGAAGCTTCTTGGGTCTATAGATATTGACCACACCCAGTATAAATTTGGCCACACCAAGGTACTTACTCTGTTAAATCTACCTGAAACAGATCCAGTCAGTTTCTTCTTTTTGTAGAATGAAGCCAATGATCTGTAATGACTCCCTCATGCAGGTCTTCTTCAAAGCTGGTCTTCTGGGTCTCCTAGAGGAGATGAGAGATGACAAGTTGGCACAGCTTATTACCCGAACTCAAGCCATGTGTCGGGGTTTCTTAGCAAGAGTAGAATACCAGAAGATGGTGGAAAGAAGGTAAAATAATTTATTTAGCCCAGTTGTCACAAATCTTAAAGCTGGTCTGCCATTCTATTTTAGCCTTGGACCTATTGTACATTTTATTTTTTTAATATATTTTATTGATTTTTTGCATCACCCAATTTTTCCCTGTCTCCCTTCCCTGTGCCTTCTCAGACAGCTATTCCAGCTAACAAAAATCATATGCATTTTCATCATATCACAGGGAATCCATCTTCTGCATCCAGTACAATGTCCGTTCCTTCATGAATGTCAAGCACTGGCCCTGGATGAAGCTGTATTTCAAAATCAAGCCCCTGCTCAAAAGTGCAGAGACAGAGAAGGAGATGGCCAACATGAAGGAAGAGTTTGAGAAAACTAAAGAAAGTCTTGCAAAAGCAGAGGCAAAAAGGAAAGAGCTGGAAGAAAAAATGGTAGCTTTGATGCAAGAGAAAAATGATTTGCAGCTCCAAGTTCAATCTGTGAGTGTCATACATCAATTTACTGAATCTTAGTCTAAAAGAGAAAGATTTGGTTTTCAACTCGGAGATTTTTTAAAAAATAAATGTAATGCTTCTTTCTGCATTGCTACTTCTTAAATATATTTGATTTTCAAGTGTCCTGCAGTCATAGACCAATGATTCTTTTCATATGCAGCATCATTTCTTTCCTTAAAGAAAAAGTGTGGTAGTATTTTGATTCAGAAAGGTCTAGTTTAAATTGTAATTCTCAGAAACAACATGATAAACTAGAAAGGGTATTGCAGTTTGACTCTACCACTTAACTACTACTGACCACTCCACCACTGACTTTGGTCTCCCTGAACCTCCATTTCTGAGACAGTTAGATGGCACTGGACCTAGAATCAGAAAAGCCTGAGTTCAAATTCAACCTCAGACACTTACCAGCTTTGTAACCTTGGGCAAGTCACTTAACTGCTGTCTCCCTTAATTTTTCCTCTGGAAAATGGAGATGATAATACTACCTACCCCTCAGGGTTATTATGAGGACAAAAGGAAATATTTGTAAAGTGTTTTTGCAAGGTTTAAAGCTTATATGTATCTATGATTTTAATTTTTGCAAAGGGCTTTACATATATTATCTCATCTCATTCTCAAAATAGCCCTTTAAGGTAGATGTTATTATTATTTCCATTTTTTCCAGATTAGGAAATCATTTCGGAGAGATTAGGTGGTTTGTTGGTATCACATAACTGGTGAATTCCTGAAGCAGAATTTGATCCTCAGTCAGCCTTATTCCAAAACCATGGAGCAAATTCTTATGCCTCTTAGCCCACAGGTCTGTTGTGATGAAGACACTTTGTGAACCTTAATGATCCATAGAAACGTTGACTTGTTATTATTGCCTACCTTCACAGAGGTTCTTGTCAGAATCAAATGAGATAATGTGTAGGAAAGTGTTCTGTAACCAATAAAACACTAAACCAGATTGAAGCTCTTCCCCCTTTGTTTCACCCAGAGAAAGAGGCCAGGCAATGTACTCTTGATAATTTTACTGTTGAGAAGTCCATGTGACAAAAGCTTATTGCTGATAATGTTGAATCTATCAATGCTGATCTTGATAACAAGTGAGATCTTCTGACTAGATAATTGTTTGGAGCTTGGTCTTTGTACTCATGATAATGACTGGGATGATGGAAAAAGTGTTCGTTCACAGGGTGCTTCTGATCTTCATATCTGTCCTTTTCCTTCCCTTTAGTTCTGTGTAAGCAGATGTCAGCATCCTTCTCCATCTGAATAATATGCAGGCTATTTGTCTCCAACCTTTATCTCTCTTCCCAAACTAGAGCAGCGCATAGACTATTTTCACTGTGACCCTTGATGGTTCTAACCCTTCTCTCTTGGGTACCCATGTGCCACTTCTACAAAAAAATGCTCCAATACCAACCCACTCTGTCTCTGAATTGTATCACTCACTTTGTCTGATACTTCCTTGTCCCTTTGCCCCGCCTTAGGGAAAGATGTAGACATCTACACCATCCCAATATCAAAGAAAGCCATGTGCTACTTATTTTCTGAAGATAATATGAAACAAGGAGAGATGTTGTTAATGGTTAAAATTAAGAATACTGAAATAAAGTTCTAGAATTTTTAATAATTATTAATCTAAGTTCCCCATGAACAGTTCAGAGATGGATCATGTGTTGGGATATAATAGGAGATTATAGGTTTCTCTATGTCTCTACTCCCCAGTGCCTTGCTAATGATAGGGACTTAATTCAATTAAATACATATTGGCCCTGTAGTAGAAACTACAAGAAATCTTTTTATTTACATGTGTGTTGACTGAGTTAAAACCAAGCAAACCAAGGAATAGAAAACATGTTATTGGTATAATATTAAGCATCAAGAAACCCCCCCAAAGCATCTAATATCCTTTTCAGGAAGCAGATAGTTTGGCTGATGCTGAGGAGAGATGTGACCAGCTAATAAAAACCAAAATCCAACTTGAGGCTAAAATCAAGGAAGTGACCGAAAGGGCTGAGGATGAGGAAGAGATCAATGCTGAACTGACAGCCAAGAAGAGGAAACTGGAGGATGAATGTTCAGAACTCAAGAAAGATATTGATGACCTTGAGCTGACACTGGCCAAGGTAGAAAAGGAGAAACATGCTACTGAGAACAAGGTACAAATAACACCCATGAAAACAAAATAATTTATGATATGCATATGATACTAAATACACAATAATACAAAAGCATTTTCCCTCACAAAGGTGAAAAATCTAACAGAGGAGATGGCAGGGCTGGATGAAACTATTGCTAAGCTCACCAAAGAGAAGAAAGCCCTCCAAGAGGCCCACCAGCAGACCCTGGATGACCTGCAGGCAGAAGAGGACAAAGTGAATACACTGACCAAAGCCAAAATCAAGCTGGAACAGCAAGTGGATGATGTAAGCCTAAAATTATAAAGAAAAAAATGTTCTTATTTTAGACAAACAGTATAGAATTATGCTTACTTGACCAATCAATGTTTATCCCTTTTCTACTGGTCCTGACAAGTATTTTATACTTTTAAGAATGAATTCCTGGAATGTTAAAGAATATTGAGAGATCATGTACTTCAATCTTCTACCCAGAGTTTTGGGGTTGTTTTAAACTTCCTTATTAGGTGGTTATCCAGAATTGTAAAGGACTTTAGAGTTTATTTCGTTCAACCACTCCCCACCCTACTCCATAGATAAAGAAACTGAAGGATGAAGTAATTTGCTCAGGGTCACAGGGCAAATCATTTGAAAATGTTGGACCAGAACTCTGAATCGGGTACTCCTTCCATTGTATGTCCAATAGTAGTAGACATTATGAGAAGCCTATAAAAGAAGCACAAAATAAATACCAAACCACAAGGAATTTTTAATATTACAGAGGAAAGAAAGAAAGTATATGATCTAATGTTAACTCCATGAGAAAAACAGTTTAAAGCAAAGAGAAATTAGAGAAACAAGGGTCATTGATTTGTTGTACAGTCATCAAAGGGTCTTACCAATTCTCCCTCTCTATATTATCTCTCTCTGATGAATCCTTCTCTTTACCATACATAGCTCAGGACTTCATCATCTCTTGCCTAGACTATTGCGATAGTTCCAACTTAGTTTCACTGCTTCTAGTATCTCTCCAACTAATCTGCCAATTTTTCTAAAGAACAGGACTGACCATGACACTCCTTTGGTCAAAAACTTTCGGTGGTTTCCCATTGCCTATAAGATGAAATACCAACCCCTAACCTTGACATTAAGGGTCGCTGTCATCTCGCTCCCCAGCTATCCTTAAAGCCTTATTTTATATGATTCCCCTTCCTATAATCCATAGTTCAGACATGCTGGACTACTAGATCTTCCCAAACTTAAATTTTCATCTTAAGCTTTTACATAGTAAATACATACAGAACTGACCACCCCACAATTTCTGGAATATACTTCTTGCTCATCTTCGTCTTTCAGAATGGCCAGGTATTGCTTCCTCCAGAAACCTTCTTTGACCATCACTCCAATCTCATTTTTAGGGCTTTCTCCCTCATTGATTTTACCGAGGCTATACCTATTTATGTATTAAGCATAACCCATATCCCACAAATAAGAAGATCCTTGCAGTCCGTAGCCCTATTTTGTTTTTGTCACTCTATCCTCAGTACCTAGCTTAGCACCTTGAACATGATGGATATTTAATTTTCAAGAACTGTGGAAGAGATACTTAACAGGTAAAGTGAGAGATAGTGCAAAGGAAGAGTCAGTAGGACGTGATGACTGACTGGACAAGAGGGCCAAAAAAAATTAAGAAAGAGGAAGAGATGACCCCAGAACTTCTGAACTAAGGCCCTTCGGGAATAAGCTAGAAGACTTGGGGATTAGGAGAATGGAGCTATTAGCAGGAATTGCCATGGATTCCTTAAATTATTCAACTTTAGCTTGAAGGGTCTTTGGAGCAAGAAAAGAAAATTCGCATGGATCTGGAGAGAGCAAAGAGAAAACTTGAAGGAGATTTAAAATTGGCCCAGGAATCCATCATGGATGTAGAAAATGACAAACAGCAGCTTGATGAAAAGTTTAAAAAGTAAGTGTTTGAGGAACACTGTTTCTTGGGAAGGATTTGGAGGGGGGGGGACTTTTAAAACTTTAGTTTTAAGTATAAATACAAAATACAAAACATGTATGCTTTTTAAAAGGAAGGAGTTTGAAATGAGCAACCTGCAAAGCAAGATTGAAGATGAGCAAGCATTGGGCATGCAGTTGCAGAAGAAAATCAAGGAGTTGCAGGTAAAGACATCACTTCCTTGGGTGCCAGGCCCCAGAAAAACATTCATTGACAGGAAGGCACTGATGGGTCTGTTTTCCCCTATTGCCAGGCCCGCATTGAAGAACTGGAGGAGGAAATCGAGGCAGAACGTGCCTCTCGGGCTAAAGCTGAGAAGCAGAGATCTGATCTCTCCAGGGAACTTGAGGAGATCAGCGAGCGCCTGGAAGAAGCTGGAGGGGCTACTTCAGCTCAGATTGAGATGAACAAGAAGCGAGAGGCTGAATTCCAGAAGATGCGCAGGGACCTTGAAGAGGCCACCCTGCAGCATGAAGCCACAGCGGCCACTCTGCGGAAGAAGCATGCGGACAGTGTGGCTGAGCTTGGGGAACAAATTGACAACCTGCAGAGGGTCAAGCAGAAACTGGAGAAGGAGAAGAGTGAAATGAAGATGGAGATCGATGACCTTGCCAGCAATATGGAATCTGTGTCCAAAGCTAAGGTAGGTCCCTGCGTTTATTTTAATGAGAATGAGCAATGCAAGTTCTATAATTAAAAATCACTCCTTTAGGGATAAAGATGCCATCAGCTCTGGGGAAAAGTAACATTTTAGGTGAATTTGTTATGTTTCTTTTTTCCCTGACAGTAAGAGCATAGCTATTTATGAGGGCAAAGAATACACTGAGCAAGTCACTTCAGCTCCAGTTTTCTTATCAGTAAAATGAAGGATTTGCTAAAATGAACTCCCTCCCAACTCTAAATGTACAGTTTTCTGAACAGTAGATTCATTATCTTTCAGATATTATTTCAAACAAAACTTTTGAAATACAACTCCACTCATTTTAAAGCTATGGTTTATATTTACATAGTAATAATACCTTACATTTTATCAAATTTTAAAGGTATTTTCTTACAATTATTTCTTTGATCTTCACAAATATTCTGTTAGAGGTGTAAGGACTATATTATCATCTTTGTTTTTCAGATAACAAAGCCAAGACAATGAGAGATGAGTTAGTATGGGGAAAACTAGGGTGCACAATGGATAGAGCATTAGCCCTGGAGTCAGAAGGACCTGAGTTCAAATTCAGCCTCAGACATTTACTAGCTATGTGACCCTGGGCAAGTCATTTAACCCTGATTGCCTTCATTAAGAGGAGAGACAGAGAGACAGAGAGACAGACAGACAGACAGACAGACAGAGACAGAGACAGAGAGAGAGACAGAGAGAAAGAGACAGAGAGAGAGAGAGACAGAGAGAGAGAGAGAGAGAGAGAGAGAGAGAGAGAGAGAGAGAGAGAGAGAGAGAGAGAGAGAGAGAGAGAGAGAGAGAGAGAGAGAGAGAGAGAGAGAGAGAGAGAGAGAGAGAAACCTTGCTCCTCTATTTCCTGGTTGCTAAATTTTCCACCTTTTCCTATCTACACTGGCACTTTCTGCACAGTCAGGCTGGACACCTGCAATTTCAGTGTTTAGGGAACTGCTACAGCAAAAACTCTCCTTTGCAGTGAGGTAATTCCCTGTAGCAATGTGACACATTCCCTTCAACTTGCAGAGTTGCATAGAACCCTGAGAATATAAATTACTTGCTCAGTGTCTGAGATAGGACTTAATCCCAAGTTTTCCTGACTTCAAGGTATGCTATCCGTTCATACTATACTTCATTCTTCTAATAAATGCTGTGCCTGCTACAAAAACTTTAGATAAAGATACTTTTATTTTATTTAAATGTTTGAGATCATGTATCCCAATCCCCTTATTTTTATAGACAAGAAAACTGAGGCCCAGAGTTGAAATGGCTTTTCCAGGGTAGTGAGTAGAAAAGCTGGTCATCAAACCCAGGTCCTTTGATTCAACATCACAGTGCCTTCTATAATTTTGTATTCAGGGCAACCTTGAAAAAATGTGCCGCACTCTAGAAGATCAAGTTAGTGAGCTTAAATCAAAGGAAGAGGAACAGCAGCGCCTGATCAATGACCTGACTGCCCAGAGAGGGCGCTTACAGACGGAGTCTGGTATGTCATTTACTGGTGCCCCTCTTGGACCATTTGTTCCGAATTGTTTTAAAAGTTTGGTGAATAAGTATTTGTTAGCAGCCACTATATACAATTCACATTGTACTAGGAACTGGGGATAAATAGATGAAACAAGGAGCTTACATTCTAGTGGAGGGAGGTGGGCAAGAAAAACAAAGTCTATGATATAATGCATGAGATCTCCAAGCTATGAAAAAGAAAGATGACATACCTTCAAATGATCAAATTCTATTAATAAAAACCATTACACATTTTTTTCACAAGAACTGTTTTCTAGCTGTGCCTTCACCATCCTTTACTTGAGTAGCTGATTTTTTTTAACCCAAGTGCTGGACTTTACATTTATTCCTATACAATTTCATCTTTTACATAGCCAACCACTAGCCTACCGAGATCTTTTGAGATTCTGACTCTGTGAGTGATATTTGGGCATCGATTCTTCCCATCTGTGTTATCTGCAAATTTGATAAAAATTCATATCTTTATCCAAGTCACAAAGTCATAAATTAAAAATGGGAAAAAACCAATACAAAGCCAAGTACAGAGGCCTGTGATTCCACTAGAAACTTCTCCCTAAGATATCTTTAAACAAATGACTACTTTTGTTTGGTCATTCAGATCCCTATTCATCTAATTGTACTCTCATCACGTTCATAAGTATAGCATGAAAGATTTTATCAAAAAGCAAGTAGGATTAGTCTGATATGACCTATATTCTTGATGAAACCATGCTTTATAATCGCTATTTCCTTTTCTTCACTGATCAGAATTTTGGTAGAAACCAAAGTCAAGTTTAATATCATAGATAACTTATCCTAATATCCATTATTTTCCTATTTTTTTTTGAAAATTGGAACAACAGTTGATCCAATCTAGTAACCCTTGAGATAGGTGATGGTGAAATAAATACCAAAACTTAAACAATCTCTATTCTCAGAGAGTTTATGGCCTTAAATGCGGTCTTCAGACAACCAATGAACCCAAGTTAAGCAGATTTTGATTCCATTCTTTCTCTACCAATTACTCACATAAGTTCCTCTCAGAAAGCAGATATTAGTGGCATGCGGACTAAAAAGTCTTGAAGCCCAGTAGTGGTCCATAGGCCAGAGTTTGAGAACCATTGTACTAGATCATACTTCATTGTATAGGATCCCATGATTCAGAGCTGGCAGAGAACTTGAAAGTCATTTAACGCAAACTTATTTTACAAAAGAGAAAGCATCAAAACAAAGTAAAAGGGCACAGGTAGTAAATATGAAGATTTGAACCCACATTTTACTAATTCCAAATCCTATGTTCTTTTCACCACATTGCTACTAATCTCCTAATAGAAAGAAATTCAATGAAAAATCTTCCCTTTTACAATATTATGTGGGTAGTCAGTGTAGCTTGTGAAAAAATAGTTATGTGCTCCAAAAAGGTGAATGACACTGGCACAAGTGGTTTGAAAATAGTAGAGACTTATTAAGGTTTTTACTCCTAAAACCACATCTACCTCCATTAATTTGGTATATCTGGGAAGGAAAAAGAAGATTTATTATTCATAAATCCTCATAGACCATTTTGCTCATTCGAAAAGGAGGTGTTAAAAGATGTTTTTATTCTGCTATCTGGTTTTTAATTTAAAATATAAATATTTCCAGGCTAAGATGCTCCTTTTCCTTCTCCCTTCCCCCACAGGTGAATATTCACGTCAGCTTGATGAAAAAGACTCTTTAGTTTCTCAGTTATCAAGAGGCAAGCAAGCATTTACTCAACAAATTGAGGAACTGAAGAGGCAGCTTGAAGAGGAGATAAAGGTAGTCTTCAATGATTCCCTTCACCTAAATTTAGAGATTTTCTTTATTGATGAGGAATCAGAAATCTTGGTTCAAGTATCCAATAAGCAAATGAAATAATAGCATTAAATTCACTGTTTCCATAGGCCAAGAATGCTCTGGCTCATGCCCTGCAGTCGTCCCGCCATGACTGTGACTTATTAAGGGAACAATATGAAGAGGAGCAGGAAGCCAAGGCTGAGCTACAAAGGGCAATGTCCAAGGCCAACAGTGAGGTCGCCCAGTGGAGGACCAAATATGAGACAGATGCCATTCAGCGCACAGAGGAACTGGAGGAGGCCAAGTATGATGGCTAGAATTAATGGGAAGGAGAATATGTTAACAAATAATAAAGATAATTTTTTAAGTAACCTAATCTAATATGTGAATCAGGAGAGTAGCCTTCCACAGATTGCCTGGCTTCCCCTGGACAGAAAAGAGTGGACATTTTATACTTGCACAGAGCCATAACTAGCAATTTTGACATTTAGGATAAGCCACATGGAATACATTCCCAAGTCAACTTTGTAATTCATAATATGAAAATAATACAAGTAGTAAATAGTACAAATTAAGTTTGTCTTGAGTGGGGATTATGTGCATTAAAATGTTGGAAGGAGAATACAGCCTCTTAGATCGATGTTATTAGTCTCATCTGATAACTTCCTAGTTTAACTATTCTTACTAAGTGTTTTCACTTTACTGAATGAGTGAACTATCAACACATAAATGAAAGTGCTTGGTGAATTGAAAAATGATTATTCTTTTACTTTTCTTCATGTCTTCTATTATTTGTTCAAATCATTTTCACAAATCTATCCTAATTTGTAAAAAGTATTCTTGCTATTAAATACATGACCACTCCTATCAACTTCAAGTTAGGTAGCCAAGTGTAGTTCTTGTGAGAGGTGGGGGTGGGGAGAGAGAGACAGAGAGACAGAGAGAGAGACAGAGAGAGAGAGACAGAGAGAAGAGAGAGAGAGAG